>NW_017537074.1:0-6446 GCF_001853355.1 Bactrocera latifrons
AAAGTAATTTGCTAGCAAATGGTTCTGTTAATGGTTTTATTGATGGAAAACATTTCAACCGCTGCAAAAGGTTGCATCCTTTGATGACACTAGGATTGGAAATAATGCATTTTAAATCTTTTTTGAAAATAAAAATGTGTCATTAACAGATAATATTATAGGGGAACTTCGAAGACTGCAAAACTGCAAAATATCATCATTCCAAATTGAAAATGAGAATCTGAAGGAACTGTTGAATAAATACTTGATTTACAAACAGCAAAGTTTTAATGGCGAGTTTGGAAAAACTCAACAATTTTATTTGATTTATTTAAATCTTATTCACCACTATATACATTTATCACGAAGTATTCGAACAGGAGATTTCGAGCTTTTCAAGACAATACTGCCAAAAATTACAGACTTATTCTTCATTTGTAACCAGCAAAATTATGCCTGATGGACTGTAAAATATGCTGATAATTTAATAAAAGTATCAGAAACCCATCCAGAATTATACGAAGGTTTTAAACAAGGCTTCTTCGGTATCAAAAGAACGACCAAGCCGTTTTTAAGACAGCCCATTGATCTGGTTTTGGAACAAACGATAAATGCAGATGCTGCAAGAAGGCTGACAGGTGTTATACACTTGACAAATTCAATTTCGGCTCTACACCGTTGGGCTCGAAACCATGATATTAGATCGACTATAATTTCTGAAGTTTGTCATGAGTTAGGACTACAATCACACCAAGATATTTCAGCAGATTTAAACCAGCACAATATTCAAAAAAATATCACACAACTACAAAAATTTATTGAGACCTCCTGAATAATTTTTCGAAAGATTATGAGAAAAAAAAGAAAATTCGAGTTGGTGGTACAATACAAGAAGTTAAAATTCAGAGAGATCTGTTTGGACGTATGCTGGGAATATCCATGGATCATAATGTAGATATTTTGAAAATTTTATCACATCCAATTACCTCAGTGCCTTTGTCCATGTGTCATTTGGATGGTACCATTTGCAAGACGGATAAATCTGCCTTAATGAAATGTTTGGAAAAAGAGGTCGAGCATGAAACACCACGTTATGTAGATGTCGTAATAATTGATGGATTCTTCATGTTGCATTACTCAAATGCGAGCGTCACGAGTTGACGTTATATTCGACCAATACATTACACCATCGATCAAAGATTATGAACATTCCCAGCGATTCGAATCCGCACAATTGAAGTACACCATACCAACCATACACCAAAGTCATTCGGCCGAGTGACTTTGCAAAAGAATTAAAAAATTCTAACTTTAAAACGGCTCTTGTTGATTTTTTTATATTGCATTGGGCCACTGATGAAATGGCGCCATTTATTGGTAATAAAACCATCCATATCAATTTTAAACATTGCCAGTATTTTATTGTTAATGGGTCCAACAACATAGAATCCAGGATTGTGGAAGAGTTATCATGTCCTCAACATGAAGAGGCTGATACTAAAATAATATTTCATGTCATCAATAATCCAGCGCAAGCGAATATAGTTATCAGAAGTACCGATACCGATATTGCTGCTATCATGCTTGGTCATATGCACCATATACCAAATGATTCCCGTGTTTGGATGCTAACAGGTACTGGAAATAATTTGAGGTATGTAGACCTCACAAAGATACACACCAAGTTAGGCGACTCCATTTGCAAAAGCTTACCTGGGTTTCATGCAATCACAGGTTGCGATTATAACCCAGCTTTTTTCGAAAAGGAAAATTAAGACCGTACAAAATATTAATTACTACAGAAAAATATCAAAAGGCTTTTATAAAATTCGGCGACACTCAAATATTTGAAGATGATAGTGAAAAGCACTTTTGACATAATACAGCAGTTCATATATGATATATATAATATTGGTAGCATAATTGATTGATGCTGCCCGTCTAAAATTGTTTATTAATAATTATACGGTCTGCGATGTTAATGAAGCGTTTCAGCGAAAAAAATACGCAATTTTGATGGGAACAGTTTGCCACCCTGTAAATCAGAGCTATTCCAACAATTTCGACGTGCTAATTGTATATTCAGCATTTGGAATAATGCTCATAAGAAAATTCCATCAATACATGAACCAGCAAACAATGGTTGGGTACAAGTTAACAACCAATACAATTTCCAATGGTTTGAAGGCGATCAGTTACCGAATTTTGTCAGTGATGCATTGCAAACTATATCAGATATATATTACTTCAAATTATTATACATAAATTTTTGCTGTTCATAATTGTGTAACTTTTTTTGCAGAAACTAACGAAGAAGATGACACTGATAATGAGCCACAAGAAATATGGTGCAGCAGTGATGAAGAGTATGAAGAAAATTACGAAATTAATATTAATGATGAATGCTATGAAGAATGTTTATAATTTCGTAGATTTAAAAATAAATAAATTCGCTTCTTTGGAAATTTAAACAAATATTTCTATTAATTAGATATGATAAATAATTAGTATAACCTACATATATATCGTAATAACAAATTTACACATTATTTAGTAATGTACCAAATAGGTTAATTTTTAAATTTTTATTTAAATATTAAGTCGTAAATAATTACAAAAAAAACATCATTCGATCGCTCCTAACGCGCTATCTCACTGGTACCTATACGACTGCATACCTTTGGTATAGGGACACAATATGTTTGTCTGGGCCAAGTAGGAACTGTCGAAACTGTCTGGCAACTGAGAAAACATCTTTTAATAGTCACCCAAATAACATGTATAAATTTTAACTTTTATACTATAACGAAAGTAGAATGAAAATTTATTAAAGTTTTAGGGTGTCTGGCAAAGGATTGCCACCATAAAAAGGGTCTGGCAATGAATAAGATGGTCTGTAATGTTATTCCGAATAACATATTAAAATAACTTTATAAAATAACGAAAGTTTGCTGTTATTTTATGCACCTGTCCCACCCGCTACCTCCCAAAGCCACGATGACTTGAATTTCACAGTTTGCCATCGTTCTTACCTATGTTCAAAGCATACTTCAACAAACTTTCAGCTTTTATAAAATGGCGAAAGTCTGGATGTCATGGGCTCTTAGACTATCTACCTCATCTCTCTATCTTCCATTCTACTGTCAACTCTACTGTCGTCCTACGGTCTTTGGCAAATATAGGATTAAATTGAAGTTAGCGAGAACGACAACTGTCGGCCTACAGTCGTGTAGTCGTACAGCTGTCAAAATAGGTCCGTCCATAAGAATGTATGTACTTTAATATTTGACAGATTCGTGTGCAGTCTGTCGCGAGCATTGTATTCAACACATTACTGTTGAGTTGTTTTTAATTCTGTAAAGTGTGGCTTTTCTTTGCACACAATTGTTTGTTTTTCACAACCCTAAGGCGTATTTTGCATTCATTACCCGTATGTGACATAATTTTATGTTCTACTGTGTCTATGGGGTTAACTCGTTTAACATTCAATTGGTTGTTGAAAAAACACAAATATATCTACATACTTACACTGCCAAAACATGGAAATAGTGGTTACAATATTCGAAAACACCAGAAAATCATGGACGATTACATAGACGGCCAGAGAGTACATATTTCAAGTTTTATGTCCATAAGGTTTATAAGGATAGTACGGTGATAGATTTAATTGATATATCCAAAAACCACAAGCTAGAACTTATTTTACAGAATATTATTATCTATTCATTTTCTCGTGCAAATTTCTACTTGAATAAATCTATAAATATCTTGGCTCTCTGAGGACATTAATATGGCCGATTAGTGAAACCGAACCATTACTACGATTACAAAATGCCATTTACTTAAAAGTAATTATATCGTTGAATTTTCAGTGAAATACTAGAGGTCAGCCACTACTCAACCTCTTTCTTTTATTATAGTTTAAAATTGAACGGAATGGCATACCGCCATATGACAACATTTTAAACTCCACCAAATTTATTTGTTTAACAGGAGATAAATCGAACATCAACCTTTGAAGTCCCAGATACCGGAGAAGTTTAGTTTATTTATTAGCTAGCTAACGACTGGCTTGCAGACTTTCGCTAGACTCGCCTTGATAAATGTCTATCAACTGGGTCGACACTTAAGCCTAATTATACTCTCGCAACAAAGTTGCTAAGAAGAGTATTATAGTTTTGTTCACATARCGGTTGTTTGTAAGTCCTAAAACTAAAAGAGTCAGATATAGGGTTATATATACCAAAGTGATCAGGGTGACGAGTAGAGTTGAAATCCGGATGTCTGTCTGTCCGTCCGTGCAAGCTGTAACTTGAGTAAAAATTKARATATCATGATGAAACTTGGTACATGTATTACTTGGCTCCATAAGAAGGTTGTGTTCGAAGATGGGCAAAATCGGCCCACTGCCACGCCCACAAAATTGCGAGAACCGAAAACCTATAAAGTGTCATAACTAAGCCATAAATAAAGATATTAAGTGAAATTTGGCACAAAGGATCGCATTAGAAAGGGGCATATGTGGATGTAATTTTTTGGAAAAGTGGGCGTGGCCCCGCCCCCTACTAAGTTTTTTGTACATATATCGGAAACTACTATAGCTACGTCAACCAAACTCTATAGAGTGTTTCCTTGAGACATTTCCACATACAGTTTAAAAATGGAAGAAATCGGATAATAACCACGCCCACCTCCCATACAAAGGTTATGTTGAAATCACTAAAAGTACGTTAACCGACTAACAAAAAACGACAGAAACACTAAGTTTTACGGAAGAAATGGCAGAAGAAGCTGCACCCAGGCTTTTTTTAAAAATTTAAAATGGGTGTGGCGTCGCCCACTTATGGACCAAAAACCATATTTTAGGAACTACTCAACCGATTTCAATGAAATTCGGTATATAATATTTTCTTAACACCCTGATGACATGTACTAAATATGGGTGAAATCGGTTCACAACTACGCCTTCTTCTAATATAACGCTATTTTGAATTCCATCTGATGCCTTCCTGTATAACATATATATTAGGAACCAATGATGATAGTGGAATAAAACTTTACACAAATACGGTATTTGAGCTGAGGTATCCCTTGTGAAAAAATTGTCGTAATCGGACTATAACTTTTCAATACAATTAAAATAAATGAAAATACAAGTCAATACTCAAAGTACACAAATTGATCTAATCTAATTAATTTTACAGCAAAATAAAAAAATATGTAAATGACGGATAATGAAATCTTGATTATCACTTTATCATACAAGAGTATAAAATGTTCGGTGACACCCGAAGTTAGCCCTTCCTTACTTGTTTTCTAAATGTAACAGTGCACATCCAGCTAAGAAGACAGGAAAAATAAAATCCCACCATACCTTTCAAGTCCCAAATAACAAAGCAGCTCAGTGCCTGCTCTCGGCTAATATCACGCTTGACCTTAAACTTTGCAACTCGTCTAGATCGAAGCTATTAAGTTTTTGTAATGTAACATGACACATCCAGATAAGAAAAACTGATTTAAATATGAATTAAGGAAAACCAACCGTACCTTTCCACCCAAGATAAGGAAGGTCTTATTGCCGTGTGTGACTGGCTAATTGCCTGCACCCGCAATTGGGTCTCTGGTTCGACCCCCACCTTGAACTTCGTTGATGAAGAGCTCTAAATCGAGTATGTTATGCCTTTCTAAATGAGACGTGCAGTTATAAAAGTTGGATGGCTGGCACCTCACTCGGCCTCTAACTCGACCTTCAGCCTGGCCTTCCTTGATCAAGGCCCAGGTATGTGGCTAAATCTAGAGACTATTAAGCTAAAGCTAAGAAAATGCAGAGAGAATAGAATGTTATGGAAATTCAATAATACCTTTGAAATCTCAGATATCGAGAATCCACTGCTGTGACTGGCTTATCCTCTAACTCGACCTTGACCTTCCTCGATCAATTTCTAGCTAGGAGCTAGATCGATCTATACAACTTTTTTAATACAATATGTATATGAGACATTCTAAAGCGAACACAGATTATCTGAGAAAGAGCCAAACTGGTATGAATAGGAAGCCTGAAAAAATTGTTTTCCGTATATACATAAGTTTAGCAGAAATAAATAATTAATTATAATAGATAAGTTCTAATTGAAGTCAGAGTTTTATTTGCTGCTCCGTATTCTTTAAAAACATTTTAATTTCATACGCAATCGAACGAATTTCTCACTAACAGTAAACAAAATTACAAAACGGCTGCACCCACGCCACAAGAGCAGCACTCACATTTCTAAGTCCACGTGCTCTCACTGTATTAACCCACTACATGCATGCTCTTATATCGGGTGATTTTTTAAGAGCTTGATAACTTTTTTAAAAAAAAAAACGCATAAAATTTGCAAAATCTCATCGGTTCTTTATTTGAAACGTTAGATTGGTTCATGACATTTACTTTTTGAAGATAATTTCATTTAAATGTTGACCGCGGC
>NW_017537074.1:6911-13000 GCF_001853355.1 Bactrocera latifrons
GCATCTTTCTCTTTGACACCATGTCTGATATCCCACGTGATCTGTCAAATACTAATGCATGAAAATCCTAACCTCAAAAAAATCACCCGATATATGAATTTCTGAGTCCTTATGGGATTGTCGGTTACTTTTTTGCTCAAGGGTGTCATTCTTTACAAACACACAAACGTGCCCTTACAAATATAACCACTTTTCATTTTCCTTCAGAACTTTTGAGGTGTTCTTGCATCCTTCCTACTTTCTCTTCCACCTCATACGCATTCCCTGTCATTATCCAATTACAATGGCTGTGCAAGTATTCAATTTTCTGCTACTTAGTACTCTTCTTCTTGCTTGTTCTTGTCACGCAAAAGAGAACTTCAACATAAAAACTAAATTGTGATTGCTTCTTTGTCGACCCACTGTAGTGACCACACACACATTCTTTGCTACGACTAGCCAGCACTTCATGAATTCAAGTGCTACTTGCTTGGTCTATGTCCATTTTATTTTCCCTTTTTTTTAGCTTTTGATTTTATTAAGATGGAAGTATCCTTTGGGGTGCGTTGGGTGTGTTTGTTGTCCGGTCACTGATGAATGCCATTTACAAGCATATCTAATGTTTAAACTTGCCATTTTATTTTTGACCACAATTTTATTTAATTCCTGAACCTAAGCATATATTTGTTAAGTACTTAATTGGCGACTTAGGGACGACCCACAAGCATACGGCATTTAATATGTAGAGAAGTTTTAGAATGGTCAGTCATACGTGGCAGCTTTAAATAAAAGTAAAGTTTATCATAATTTCTTTCAATTCGTCTTAAAAATTTAAGAGTTTACCATAATTTAATTTACTCCTTGCTCAACAAATTCAAGTTTAATCTCTGTTTCGTAGTTTTGCATTAAACACTTCAAATAAATATTGAGCGTACCACAATTTTCATATCTCAAAAAAACTTTTTTTACAAACTCGAGTTTATAACAGAACTTGAGAGTAAGGAATAATCACAGGTATATAAGTGTTCAAATCAATGGATGAATAATTAAATATTTAGGTATAAATATAAGGTATGTTGAATATAGAATCGTAATTCGCAAGAGTTTTACTTTTTATTTCATTCCGAGACTTTTGACTTTTGATTACAGAACTACATTGCATTAAGTTATCTACTAAGGTTTACCAACTATTTATGTCCTACATATAAGCATAAGAACTTCACAAACTATAGATATACAATTATATCGGATCTACCAGATCGATACGTAGTTTTCCATCTCAACAGATAATTGTTGATGCTGAATTTGATGTCTTTATTTTTACAGCAGTTAGCCGAAGTGAACCAAACGAAACGTCTTCAAAACCAATTTACTTTGTTTATAATTTTTCCACGTTTCACTTACGTTCCACTCTCGGGAAGTTAAATACAAGAATGCGAAATATCTCAAACTATTGAGTTAGAATAAAGTGCAGAAATTGAAGTACGGAAGTATTTCTCAGATAATCGAAAATTAAATCTTCTAGTACATATATACTGACGTGACATCTTGACCTTTATCGGCGCGGATAGAGACAAGGTATTCAATTAAATGACAGCTCCACGTCACCTGTTTAGCTGCAACTTTAAACTCTTAAAAACTTTTAGAAGTTACTACAATGATTTAAGCTTGAGCTTTTCTGGCGATTCTTCAATCGCCTCTCAATCACATTGTTTACCATTATCCTATAATCCGAGTGCTCTCTTTTCTTAAATTGTTATAGAAACAGTTTGTCTCCAGAGTTTGATTACATTTTTTGAATCTAATGCACTAATGTCTTTTATATGTATGATATTTTTGGATCTATTTACCAAGTCATTGTTTCTATTCATATCATACCTGGGCCACATCTTCTTTGTTAATTCGTTGCGAGTAATGAAGTCTAGCTCTCCGTGTATATGGTTTCTTACTCTATTCTCCCGTAGTTAACCAATAGAATTTTATAGGCATTATCTATACCTAGTACTTACGCTTGGAAAATGTTGCCTGAGTTTGGTAGACGGATAGAAAGAGAGTTGCAAAGATCCTACTCCGCAGTCCATTTCGGACCCTTCGGCATAGATAGAAGCAGAATTATGCTCCCCTAGTGTTATTTGGAGACTAGCATTTTAATATAGGTTCTAGGATGTAAGCTTCCATAGTAGGAAACAAGGCCCACTCAAATTATAGGATTTCAGAAGACAGATCCAACGTTATTACGTTTAAAATCCCAGCTCGAATATCAGAATACTCCACTAAAGCGAACTAACCACGAAGTAACACTGTAAAATTAGACAATTCGTGCCCATATTAGGTTTGTCAATTTGGTATTTATCACTCGGCTGCCATTAAATATCGGGATAGTGGCATTGCGAATGCGTTGACCACAACAACACAACGCGAACTAAGGACCAATAGGAGTGATGAAACTGAGTAAATAATTACAACAACAAAAGCAAATAACAACAACTACTAAGACAGTTTGTTACAACTTGTCGCAATGTTGCTTGCGGTTTTGCTGCTGCTCGTACACGTGTATTGCATATGCCAGTATGCGCACGCTGCATGGCAGCCAAATCGATATTTGCATGCGATTTGACAAAAAATTGTTAATTACAATGAGAGTTTAATTAATGGCAGAGACGTGGCCAAAGTGACTGGGCGTGCGAACGCACCACACAGCGACACCGCCACGGCGCACATAGCTCAATAAACCCAGCTCATCTGAATGTGCATGAACAGTTTGCAACATACAGTAGGTAGAAAAAGTAAGTTATAAAAACAGCCAGCGTGTTTAAAACGCTCTATACTTTTTCGCTTAATTGAATATAATTTTTTTTTGTATATGTTCGGAAATTAACGTTGTCCTTATCTGGTAAGAAATTTTCGCGGCCTTCTATAGAAATGCTCAGTGACAAAGCGTGGAAACAGTAGATTATCAAGTTATCACTGTCCATAACAGGCTGCACCAAACCAATAATCACAGCCGCGTTGCAAGAAAGTTAAATAAAAAAACGACAGGCACTTTATAAAGAGCACATATTTAAATCTTAAAATTTTTAGCATAAAGCGCTGTGGACTGATGAATCAATGATTTGTCTTCGTTATTCCACCGTATGGTTTCCTTTTGGTGCTCACCCGAACAAGAACTACTATTCAAATGCACTCACTCTACCCACAGTTAAGTCGGTGGAAAAGGGCTTAATGGTGTGGGTTATCTGCAAATGGCCCTGTCAATATTGTTATCCTGGAAGGAAAAGTTACTGCTGCAGTTTATTTAAATATTTTAAAGGAGCACGCCATCCCCGACGGTCACCGAATAATAGTCCGAATATCCTTCTGCAACAGGACAACGCGCCCATTCATACTGCAAAAGTCATCACAGAATATCTACAAAATGAAAATGTATGTACTTTGAAATAGCGTCCTCAAAGCCCTGACTTGTCGCCATTTGAAAAAGCTTGGACAATCTTTAAGATGCATATAACTGAGGAGAACCCTAAAACATGGTAAAATAGCTTATAAAACAAACATTTGATAAAAGTGAGAAAATGAAAACCAAAGCTTAAATAAATACGACGAAAAAACATAAAAAACAATATAATATACTCGTTCATACTATACTTAAATTAAATTAAACAAAAAATTATGAAAAATAACACACAAAAAATCGCATACCTGTTAGAAAAACATGAATAACAAAGAAAGTTGCAAAAAGTTGCAGCTGAAATCATAAGCATAGACTTAGAAAATATTAAATAACATAAACAAACTTGTCTTTGAGGGTGAGACAGGGATCACAATTTTTTTTATTACTTAATTCGATGTATAAAGAAAAATATATCACTCAAAAGGTCACTTGTAAAATAATAGATTTAAAACAATAAAACAATATATTAGTACGGAAAAATCGCGTGGTTATATAGCACATACATACCTTTCTTAATATTCATTTCGATTTATTTGGATTAAGCACGATTTTATATTGTAATTTAATTTAATATAAGAGATAATTTTAAAGCTATTTTCACTGCACAGCCCGCGTTTTTTATTGTCTCACTTCTCTCGCTTTTTGTGACGCGTACGAAAGGGATAGAACAAAAAATTATTTAACGTTAATTTCATTGCTATTTTATAAAATAGTTTTGACACATACAGTGGTAAATTTCAAACTTTTGTTTTTTTTATTTTTGGCCTATGAAATCGACCAGTGTGCACCGCCTGAATTTAAAGAGTGAAAAGAAACATATTAAAAACTAAGAACGCGGTGTTTTATTTTAAAATGAATCCCACATTTGGGGGCTCAACCGGGATGTGTTGTGCGGTTATATTGTATAAATATTAAAAAATTAATTTAAATAAAGGACATTTTTTGAAATTGACATTTGTGAGTGGCTGTTAGAGACAGTGTGAGTACGTTGGAATGTGTTACCGGTTAACTTCCATACTCATTTTCAAGAAGTGATATTTGGTGAACAATTACTTCTTCTGTTAAAATGTAAAAAATAGAGATTTGAAACTATGGACAAGTCGCTGGACCAGTGCGCTAACAGTGGTCAGCATAAAACACTGTATTGGTAGTGAGATGTGCAATGATTCAAGAGCGCATAATATCAATTGAATAGTGCTAAAGACAGAAATTTAGAGATTTTTGGAGCGATCGGAAAGTTACGATAGTGAAAGTAGTTCAAAGTACTGAAGCGTACCACAATACAAGCAAAAAGAACTAAAAACTTAACAGTGCGTTAGTGATTTCTTGTAATTTGCAAGCGACTGTACGCAGCTCGATATCGCTGACAGTAAACGCATTTTCCAGTAAAATTGTGAATCGGTGCATAAGATTGCATGTACCAAGTTCCCGGTAAATTTGTACAACGGGGTAAAAGTAAAAACCAGTACGTTATAACTGGCAGTCAGTTTCCAGAAATTTGTATAACGGTGCAAAACCGTAGACGGGCGCATGAGACGCGCAAAGCAAAGCCTAAGCAGCAGAACATCGCAGCGGCAGAATAATGCAGCAGGCAGCAAAGCATCTTAGCAGTAGGCGGCGCACGAAGAAATCTGGACAACGGGAGCTAAGACAAGTTATAATGATTTTAGAATTAGAGAGAGAAGAGTGTGTTATTTGCACTTGGTTGCGATGTAATGTAGTAGAATGTGTAGCTTTTAATTTGTAAGCAAAAACAAAAATGTACATTTGCTTCTAAAAATCAGATTTAAATTTTTAAGAGCGTATTCCTCATTGAATTTTTGTTAGATTTAAGAGAGAAAAACAAATTTGTAAGACGGATGCTGAAACCATTAGGGCAATGACGGTAGAGACGTTAAAGGAAAAACTAAGAGAAGCAGGCTTGTGCGTTACGGGTAGGAAAAAGGAGTTGCAACTGCGTTTGCTACAACATCTAGTTTTCGGTGATGAGCAAGATGAAGGGGGGTGCGACGATGAATCGGAAAATTCGTTGCACGTTGATGTAAATGCTGCTCCATCGAATTCGCAAAGGGTGACATTTTCGTTGCGCGACATTAAGGACAGTGTTTCAGATTTTTTTGGTGATGCTACTTGCGATGTTCGTCACTGGGTTGAGGAATTTGATGATATGGCTAACACGGTCGGTTGGAATAATGTAGAACGATTTGTATACGCTAAACAACTACTTAAGGGAGCAGCGAAATTGTTTGTACGTGGATTAATAGAAGTAAGAGATTGGACTAGTTTAAAGCGTTCTCTTATCGATGAGTTTGGGTAAAAATTATGTGCATCGGACATTAAGAAACCGGCGTAAACAGCCAAAAGAAAGTTTTCACGAATACCTTTATGCTATTTTAGATTTGGAGAAGCAAATCACTTTAGATGAAAGAAGCGTAGTAGAGTATTTCATGGATGGCATACCAGACGTTAAGGCAAATAAGGATATGTTATATCAAGCCAAAACGGTGGGTTAATCGAAAGAACAAATTAGCATATACGGGAAAGTTAAAGGTGTGCAAACTACAGTAGGCAAAGTATACATGGTACGGTTAGCTACAGAGAGTAAAGAATCGATGAAAAGAAGTGTTTTAAGTGTGACAAGGAAGGTCACATAGCAAGAGCC
>NW_017537074.1:13290-21507 GCF_001853355.1 Bactrocera latifrons
GGCAAAGTATACATGGTACGGTTAGCTACAGAGAGTAAAGAATCGATGAAAAGAAGTGTTTTAAGTGTGACAAGGAAGGTCACATAGCAAGAGCCTGTCCGGAGGCTAGGCCAAGTAATGTCGTTTGCGTTAAATGCAAACAGAAGGGGCATTGTTCTCATCAGTGTAAAGAGCCAAGGGATAAAACAATAAAAAGTGAAGGGGTAAATACAATTGATAACAAAGTAGACGTCTACCAGTAAAGGCGGAATGATATTCGTTGATGCAACTATCAATGGTTTTACCTCCAGTGCACTAGTGGATACAGGATGTATCGTGTGTATCATGAGGTACGATGCCTTAGTGATGTTAGGAGATATAAAGCTAACTGTTCGGTGTAGGTAAAGGCGTGCTTACGACATTAGGCAGCTTTACTGCCGATGTTTCAATAGAAGGATTGTCAGTAAATGTAACATTTCATGTGCATGCAGTAATGCTGAAGTGTTTGTGTCAGCTCACCAGGGTACAAGTGCTGATGTTGAAGGGTTTGTGTTAACACACCGTAAGTTAAGAGACTATAGGAATAGTCAAGTTGAAGCTTTCAAGAAACAAAAGGACATTGCCAGACCGGTATTAGAAACGAGGTCGGAGGTCTTTGATGACAATGAGTTAAGCGAAGAGTTTAGGGTATTGTGTTCAATTGGAACGGCAATGCCTGAGGAGTCAGATAAAGTGGATCTATCGCATTTGTCGATACCCGAGGCTAAAGTACTTAGCAGTTGGATTAATAATTATCCTAAGAAGTCGAGTAAAATGACAGTACAGATGAAATTGTTATTAAAGGATGAGAAACCGATATTTCAGTGGATACGGAGAGTGTCGCAGGCGGATCAAAGATCTATTGATGGGGAGGTAGCGCGTATGCTTAAAGAGGGTATTATTCAGGATAGTGTGTCGGAATATGCGTCGCCAGTTGTGTTAGTTACAAAAAAAAAAACGGAGCAAAACGATTTTGTTGTGATTATCGCAAGATAAATGAAAAAATAATGAGGGACAATTTTATAATGACAGTGGTAGACGAAGCGTTAGRCAGATTACAGGATGCAATTGGACTTGAAGAACGGATTCTATCATGTGCCAATAGAACCTGGGTCTCGAAAATACACGTCTTTCGTAACTCAGAACGGCCAATATGAGTTTTGTTTTGTGCCATTTGGTATTCATAATTCACCGGCGGTATTTTGTCGATACATACGAGCAATATTCCAGAACATGCTTGCGGATGGAACAGTCATAATATACATGGACGATATTGTCATTCAAGCCAAGGATGAGATCGAGGGTCGAAAAAGGTATTAAGGCATGCTAGTGAAAACGGTTTGCACATTAGATGGGAGAAATGCCAAATTCTAAAGAGGAAGATTAATTTTTTGGGGTTCATTGTGGAGAACGGATCAATTTTGCCTTCAGAAGAAAAGACTAAGGCAGTCAGTGCATTTCCAGTACCAACTAGCAAGAAAGAATTACAACGATTCTTAGGTTTAACTTCATATTTCAGGCGTTTCATCTAAAATTATGCAGTTCATGCGAAGCCGCTAACAGATATGCTTCGTCAGGACGAAAACTTTGGGGTGAGGGAAGAACAACTCTTAGCCATTCAGCGTGCCCACATTGAAACTTTTCAATCCACATGTGGAAACAGAGGTGCATGCTGATGCGTCAAAATTTAGTAACAGCGCAGTCTTACTACAAATAGATTCAGAAGACAATCTGTTACATCCTATCGAATATATGAGTCGTAAAACGACAAGGGCGGAAGAAAAATATAGTGCTTTTGAACTTGAAGCTCTTGCAGCTATAAAAACATTACAGAAATGGCGTATATACTTAAGGGATATTCAGTTTAAAATAGTTAGCGATTGTAACGCTTTCGCCATGACAGTCAAGAAACAAGATGTACCAGACAGCATCATGAGGTGGGCAATGTACACACAAGAATATAATTGTGTGCTTGAACATAGGTCAGGAACTCGCATGAGACACGTAGATGCTCTCAGTCGTGCATACTGTTTATTAATAGAAGACTCGTTAAAGTTTAGGATAAAAGAGGCGCAAATGCAGGATGACTGGATACGAGCGGTGCAGAAAATGGTGGAAGTAGAATCATACGAAAACTTTTTTTTTAAGAAATGACTTACTTTACAACGACTCCGTAAAGGAATTGTTGGTGGTACCATCCAGTATGGAAGAAGAAATTATAAAGTTAGCACATAGCCAGGGTCATTTTGCAGCAAAAAGAACACAGGAGCTAGTAGATAGAAATTATTATATACCAAACTTGAGAAAAAAGTACAAAATGTAGTAACTGCGTGTGTAGAGTGCATAATAGTAAGAAGTGCATAATAAGTAAGAAAGAGGGATTGTTGACACCAATCGACAAAACTTGTGAACCTTTGGGTACTTACCATATTGACCATGTGGGTCCATTAACCGAAACACGGAAAAAGTATAATCATATTTTAGTCATAGTAGACGCATTTTCGAAATTCGTTTGGTTGTACCCAACGAAATCAACCGGGGTGGAAGAGGTATTCAATAAATTAGAGAAACAATCCTCAGTTTTCGGCAACCCGAAACGGATTGTAACGGACGGCTTTTACGTAAAAGGCGGGGCAACATACAGGTAGAACGCGTTCACAGGACCGTTGTTGCAATGCTATCTAAGAAATGTCAAAGTAACCCAACCCAGTGGTACAACCTCGTCGCAAAAATACAACAGATTTTAAATTACACTGCACCACGCAGTACGAAGATGTCACCTTTTAGAATTCTTACAGGACTAAACATGCGAGTAGTAGATTACCCAGAATTACATGAAATTTTAAAAGATCTCGAAAGAGAGGAATTGAATTTAGAAAGGGATACATTAAGAAAGAGTGCTCATGAAAATATAGAAAAAATACAAAGAGAGAACTGTAAAACATTTAATCAAAAAAGGAAAGAGAGCCATGAATACAACATAGGAGCTTTGGTAGCTATTAAAAAAACTCAGTTTGGGGTGGCTACGAAATTACGACCGAAGTATTTAGGACCGTACAGGGTAGTCGCCAAACTAAACCATGACAGGTACGAGGTTGACAAAGTAGGAAATACAGAAGGACCAAAGAGTACCACTACAGTGGCAGAAAAAATGAAAAAGTGGACTTAATTATTCGAGGTCGAATAATAGGTCAGGATGGCCGATTGTAGGAGGAAATAATATATAGAACAGGTGGTATTGTCACTGAACGAATAATGTCGTTCAGATGGCAACATTGCAACTCAGCTGTTAATTGACGAAGCGCCGTATGGATCATTAATTTTTGTATTAGATATTAAGAGTCATTGTTGAAGCATCAGTTGTGAAAAAAGGTTATAAGCGGTCGCGCCACCGCCTGAATTTAAAGAGTGAAAATAAAACAAATTAAAAACTAAGAACGCGGTGTTTTATTTTAAAATGAATCCCACATTTATATTTATACAATGCATTAAGTATGCATACCAATAAGAGCATGCTACATGCACATAGACACTAAATTGTACACTTATCTGGCATGGTCCTGTGGCAAATTCTTTACATAGTTCCCTTCAATAAACAATTACACAACCACACCCACAAATGCTTGATTTAATGAAATTCTGTGCGAAAATAATTTGCTAATATATTATTGTGAGTATACAGAACCCCGCCAACCCATTAGAAAGAGGGTAAATATTAGGTTGTTTTACGAATAACATTCTTGGAATGTTTGCTAATCGAAAAATATGCATTTTTTCCACCGCATAAGCATTAAGTAGACTGTGCACTACATGTTACCACGTATCAGATATTAAAACAAAATTACCGTTGCAATTAACGGGACTTAAATACGAAATTATATTGAAATATTTACTTCACTTGGAGTTTGCATTTGTGATTTATGGCTCATCAGAGATAAATTGAGTGGCGTAGTGGAAGGAAACGAATTTTTTTATAAGTGTTTGACTTTTATTTCAGAGATTCCAGAGTTTTATTTATTACTTAAGTATTTTTTTTTAAGTTTACTGAAGCATTATAATATAAGCTATAAAAAATTTACTTTTTAGGAAATAGGAAAAAAATTGGAATGAGTTCAGCTACTGTTACTCGAGTAGCGAAAGCTGTACGCATATTCAAATATTGCACCGTTGGTCGTACAAGTATGCGGCAAAATGCTGCCCAAAATGGAAAAATGTCTGAGCGCATTCGACGTAAAGTAATGAGGTTCACTCTGTAATTGCGCAGCAAACCAGCCAGAGAAATTTAAAAGAAGCTAAATGATGTCCATAAAAAAATATCTCGAAGAACAGTTGAACGCATCTTTTCAGAAAAAAACCTAAAAACAGCCGTATAGCAAAGAAATCGAAATTGACCAAGTGAATGAAAAATCAACGAGTGGTAACGTACACAAAAGTGGATTAAAACAATGTAAGCGTAAAAAGGAAGCGATGACTAGTGAGCAATACACCAATGAACTTCAAGATGGTTTTGTACCATATTTGCCAACACTGAACCCTTCAGCAGCCCAATATTCTTATACGCACGCTGAAGTCCCTTCCCACACCTCCCGACGAACGATTGATGTCCTTTACACTGTTGAACGATCCCTAAATCGAAGGTATATTCCCGAAAAAATTACACAATAGCCCCACTCAAAGGCTTAAATAATCCATATTTAAAAATAATGATGATATTTGTTTGAATAGTATGCCTCAAATAGTGAAGGCTGTTAATAAAAACAAAGGTTTGCCAACCAAATACTAAAAAAATTTAAGTTTTTCTAAATTTAATGAAAATATGATATTTCAAATAAATATTATATAAAACAAGTAAGGAAGGGCTAAGTTCGGCTGTCACCGAATATTTTTAATACTCTCGCATGATAAAGTGATAATCATATTTAGTACATGTCATCAGGGTGTTAAGAAAATATTATATACCGAATTTCATTGAAATCGGTTGAGTAGTTCCTAAAATATGGTTTTTGGTCCATAAGTGGGCGACGCCACACCCATTTTAAATTTTTAAAAAAAGCCAGGGTGCAGCTTCTTCTGCCATTTCTTCCGTAAAATTTAGTGTTTCTGACGTTTTTTGTTAGTCGGTTAACGCACTTTTAGTGATTTTCAACATAACCTTTGTATGGGAGGTGGGCGTGGTTATTATCTGATTTCTTCCATTTCTGAACTGTATATGGAAATGCCGACACTGTACAGTTTGGTTGACGTAGCTATAGTAGTTTTCGAGATATGTAGAAAAAAGTTAGTAGGGGCGGGGCCACGCCCACCTTTCCAAAAAGATTACGTCCAAATATGCCCCTCCCTAATGCGATCCTTTGAGCCAAATTTCATTTTAATATCTTTATTTATGGCTTAGTTATGACATTTTATAGGTTTTCGGTTTCCGCCATTTTATGGGCGTGGCAGTGGAGCGATTTTGCCCATCTTCGAACTTAACCTTCTTATGGAGCCAAGAAATACGTGTACCATGTTTCATCATGATATCTCGGTTTTTACTCAAGTTACAGCTTGCACGGACGGACGGACGGACAGACAGACATCCGGATTTCAACTCTACTTGTCACCCTGATCACTTTGGTATATATATCCCTATATGTGACTCTTTTAGTTTTAGGACTTACAAACAACCGTTATGTGAACAAAACTATAATACTTTCTTTAGCATCTTTGCTGCGAGAGTGTAAAAATGCATTCACATATCGTAATAACTTTTGGTTTATTTGACTCTGAACACAAAACTATATGAATAATTGTTCCTGTTTCTAATGGGTTGGCGGGGTACTATATTCGTCTTATGTCTAATTATATAATACATGTCGTGTACCAACTGAACAAATGTAAGAATTAAAAAGTGTCATGTAACAATGGAGATTTCCTATGAAAATAGTTTTATTAAAAAAACTAGCTGACCCCGCAGCCGTTGTCCTGCGTGAAATTATGTGTTTTGAAATGAAAAGAAAGTTGAATTTATTATTTAATTTTTTTTTCAATGTAACGTTGCTTGATATACCGCATTTTTAGTTTCTTTTCGGTGTACAAAAAGATGGTTTTCAAACTCGTGAGCACGCCACGTACATATATCTGACCGTGTGAAAACCATAGCACTTCCAAACTTGGCAAACCAAGTTATGTCCTGTTGATCGTCACCTCAAATGCAATTTTCACTGGAAGCTGAATACGTTTAAACTGAAATGGCAAATCATTGGAACGCAAAGGAATTCGTAGAATCAAGCATTCTGTCCACTTGTATTCGATAGGTGCGTCACAATCAGTCGGATTTTATTACACAGTTTCCGTGCATGAGGATTACGAAACATAATAACGACAGATTCACCTTTGAGACGCAAATGATGCGGTGGCATACCAAGCCTCTCCAACGAATTTAGAAATTCCAATGGATAATTGACGAGGTCGTCTTCATTGTCAAGACGATCGATCAATTTATATGAGCGCAAGTCCCCCGGAATTTGACTTTTAAGCTTCCAGTTGAAGTCAACAACATCGGAATTTATGGCAGCCAACATTGCGCGTGCACTTGAGGAATCGTAGTTACGATAATTTGGCCAAGATTCGGATAAACAAAAATAAAAAAATTAATTCGTGATGAGTTCATCTTTCGTGAATTGATAAACAGCGAATGGAATTGATATCAAACCACCGAAGTATAAACCGGAATTGACTCATTTCCTTCATTTGCCTTCCTATCTGCGTAACTATTTCTTCGACGAAAGTTGAGAAAAAACTCGTCAATGTTAATTTTGTTTCTGGCCGTGTTCTCATTGGCTGTACTGTATTTTCTGAATTGAAATATACTCTTTAGTCATTCTCCAAATTAACGGCGAGATGCACAACGGTCGGAAAACGTTCATGAATTGTAAAAGTAAATATCCTCCAAAGCTCTTTATTGCAGTTCACGTATCGACCATTTGATACTTGTTGATCTCATCTTGTTCAAGACCAATAACCGCCATATTGATTCCTTTAGTGACGTACTTACAAACGTATTTTATCGATTACACCAAACTGCAATACACAACATAAATATGAGTTTTGAATGGGAATTAGTGGTGAATATAGTACGATCCATGAGTTGTCAACTTCGATACTCCTTCTTCTGATATAAATGCAGAATGTTCTGCCATAGTCGTCTGGTGAGCTACGCCGATAGAGTGGATATCCATCATTTCTAGTTTGTGTATCCAAAAGAAAAGCACGTGGATAGTGTTTCACGCATTTATTGTCAGGGATTGTAATGTTCGAAAGGTTCATCAATCATATTGGTTTTCACCACCTCTAATATTATTGGATCTTTCTCTGCATCAGGAATTTCCGCAGAAATGATTTCATCAATTTGAGCAGATGTAAGTACCATCCAAAAATGAATGTGTACGTGCGGAAAACCTCTCTTTTGCCACTTAACAGAGTATTGCCCGCGATCCATAATTCCGCACGTATGCCATCGCACCCTGGGAGTGCTTCTTGAATTGGGCTGCCATACGTTGCTCGCAAAAAAAAAACGCCGACCGATATTAGAACGACCTCTTCGTGGCTTCGTAACAAATTTCAATCTGCAATTGATCGCTTTGCGTGCTACACACATATGGAAAGTTTCAGTGAATAATTTTCAATCATTTTTCTTTTAAATAGCCGTAGTAAAAAAGCAAGCGGCCGAAATTGAACGATTCAAATAATTCACAAATCGAAATATTGAAAAACAAAACATACAAAAAATTAAAAACAAATGTGTAAGGTAAAGAGTTAATTTTTGGAACTATCCAATTTTTCGACTTTAATTTAAAAAGTAGAAGGTATTTTTTTTTTTAAACCCAGTCATCGACTAACTCTCTTGCAGAGTAGACGTTTGTTTTTGCGCGTACGGAGTTTTTTGATTTCGTTCTTTCTCAGCTCAGCTCAGCCTATCCGGTGGCCCCGGGGTCACCAAACATTAACGCAAATCGATTTGCGTTATTATATACTAGACCAAAAAGAAAGAAAAACAAAAGTGATTCAAGTGCCCTTCAAACCGATTTTCCCTTTCTGCCTGAAACTAAAGTGAATSATCCAAAATTTGTCGTGATTGAATCAACTGATCCCTCCAAGCCTATCTCATCTTACTCGTGCTTTGCAATTCATCGTGGTATCAAACAAATTAGTAGTGAGGTT
>NW_017537074.1:26657-41599 GCF_001853355.1 Bactrocera latifrons
CCCCTTCTGATCCAACACACTATCCGTGGACCACATCTTACGCACCTGTCCAGCTTTAGAGAGTATTAGGCATAAACACTTTATTTCTGCTCAATATCAAACACTGTTAAAAACACCATCTTTTGAAAATATTACATGTATTTATAATTTTCTAGTGGAATGTAACATACATAATATGATATAATATATATTTGTTATAATATCGGAGTCGATGGCCAAAGCTGCTCGCACTCCTCCTTATCATTAGGTTTAATAGCCTGTATATTTTTCCTAATAAATGTAATAATAATAATATTTTTAAACCTTCCCCGATCCCAATAACCTCTGAAAATTTCATCAAGATTGGCAGCCGTTCTCTTAGCGTTACTAACAAACAAAGATTCGTTCGTTTGTATGGGAAAAAGAAAAGGGCTGTTTTTAAGGGTTTTTAGGAAGCTATTCGAAATTTTCTGGCCGTAAAAACCATCCTAGAATTTCACCGGCCACATTAAAAAAAGAATTATCAAATTTGGTTCAGTCGTATGAAAGTTATGAGCGTACATACATTTTGGCGATAATTATTTATACACCAGCTGACCCCGCAGCCGTTGTCCTGCGTGAAATGATGTGTTTTCAAATGAAAAGAAAGTTTTCTTTTCAATGTAACGTTTCTTGATAAACCACATTTTTTGGTTTTTGTTTCGGTGTACAGAAAAGATGGTTTTCAAACTCGTGAGCACAGCACGCATATCTGACCGTGTGAAAAACATAGCACTTCCAAACTTGGTCACCTCAAATGTAATTTTCACTGGAAATGGCAAATCATTGGAACGCAAAGGAATTCGTAGAATCAAGCATTCTGTCCACTTGAATTCGATAGGTGCGTCACAATCAGTCGGATTCTATTACACAGTTTCCGTGCATGAGGATTGCGAAACATAATAACGACAGATCCAACTTTGAGACGCAAATGATGCGGTGGCATACCAAGCCTCTCCAACGAATTTAGAAATTCGTCCTAAGGAATTAACTGAGAATACACTGGTTTGCCTTCCGTTCTGCGTAACTATTTCTTCGACGATGCATTCCATGTATGTCAAGATACTTGCGAATAGAGCAATGTCCTCGCAAACAGTTCACTGACAAAATTTGAGGAAAAACTGGTAATGTCAATTTTGTTGCTGGCGGTATTTCCACTGGCTGTACTGTATTATTTGAGATGAAAGATACTCTTTGGCCATTCTCCAAATTAACTGCGAGACGCACATAGGTCGGAACTTCGATATTCCTTCTTCTGATATAAATGCAGAATGGTCTGCCATTGTCGTCTGGTGAGCTACGCCGATAGATTGGATATCCATCATTTCTAGTTTGTGTATCCAAAAGAAAAGCACGTGGATAGTGTTTCGTGCATTTATTGTCAGCAAACCATACAAACCAAAAAGGGATTGTAATGTTCAAAAGGTTCATCAATCATACTGGTTTTCACCACTTCGAATATTACTGGATCTTTCTCTGCATCAGGACTTTCCGCAGAAATGATTTCATCAATTTGATCTGGTCTAACCACCATCCAGAGAAGAATGTGTACGTGCGGCAAACCTCTCTTTTGCCACTCAACAGAGTACATCTAGCATCCAACAGCACCATCAAGCCTCGTAACTGTTGTTTGAAAAGTTGTGCTATGACATCGTGACGATCGATTGTTGATTGACCGCGATCCATAATTCCGCACGTATGCCATCGCACCCTGGGAGTGCTTCTTGAATTGGGCTGCCATATGTTGCTCGCAAAAAAAAAAAAAACGCCGACCGATATTAGAACGACCTCTTCGTGGCTTCGTAACAAATTTCAATCTGCAATTGATCACTTTGCGTGAAACAAACTTATGCAAAGTTTTCAGTGAATAATTTTCAATAATTTTTCTTTTGAATAGCCGGAATAAAAAAGCAAGCGACCGAAATTGAACGATTCAAATAATTCACAAATCGAAATATTGAAAAACAAAATAAAAAAAAATTAAACAAAAATGTGTATAGAAAAGAGTTACTTTTTATAACTATCCAATTTTGAGAATTTTCCTCATGAAAAGTATAAGGTACTTTTATTTTTAAATCCCCGATCCACAACGAATAACCTCTGAAAATTTCATCAAGATTGGTGCCGCCGTTCTCTTAGCGTTACTAACAAACAAACATTCATTAGTTTGTATGGGAAAAAGAAGAGGGCCGTTTTTAAGGGTTTCCCGGAAATTATTCAAAATTATCTTACCGTAAAAACCATCCTTGAACCTCTACGGCCACATTAAAAAAATAATTATCAAATTTGGTTCAGTCGTATGAAAGTTATGAGCGTACATACATTTTGGCGATTCATTTCCATTTATATATGTAGATGTATGTAGATATATAATTAAATATTTATTTGATCTCGTGAAGATAACAAATTTAAAATTTAGTGAAGATATCTCATCAAATACAGAGAATTCCATACCATCAATTGATTCCGATTCGCTTCGATTTCGGTTTGTATGACAACTATATACTACAGTGGTCCAATGGCGGCGGTTCCGCCAAATGAACTGCATGTTAGGCAAAAACAAAAAAAAAGTCAAATCGAAATATGAAAACTGGATGGACAAGCTTGCGTATATGGTATACAGACGGACATGGCTAAACCGGCTCAGATCGTCACGCTAATCTTTTTTATAAACATTTGGACAAGTACCCGGAGTTGTAGTTTAAATTTTCCGAGTAAATGATATTTCAAAAAAATATGTTTTACTTAGTTGGTCCTTAAGTACTATACTAAAGTGAGAGCGCTCTGTCAACCAATTTTTTACAGCAGCTGTTTAAGTTGATACACCTCAATACTAGAAGATATTCTTCGCCCTGGATGACCTTCGACCTCTTCAACTGATGAAAATATTAAAGAAGTGAAGAATATACAGAAATGTAGCAAGAAATATCGACATCTTTCGCCAGTCCGTTCGAATGATTTTACACGATGATAATGCACCAAGCCATATAACGCCACCCATCATATTCACCAGATTTGGCGCCGTTTGCTGTTTTTTTTCCGCAAATCGAAGAAATACATAAAATAAGTTTATTCAAATTCGACAGGTTTATTATAATACTTACTTATCCTGTGCTACATACGTGCGTTCCAAAGTAGAGAGGACTTTTTGAATCTAGCGCCCCTGGTGGCGCCATCTATATTTCAACTGGTGCGTAATAATCTGCTATATTCCGTGATCGCAGGAAATTCCATCGAAACTGCGCGCAAATTCATCAAAAATCAGCCGAAATCATCATAGAAATGTATGGAAATGGAACTGAACATCTCCAAAACATCGATTTATAGCATTTTGACGGAACATTTAGGCCTACGAAAAGTGTGTGCACGGTTTGTTCCGCACAAATTGACTGAAGAGAAAAAATTGTTCAGAATCAAATATTGGAAGTACATCATTAAACGGAATATTTCACCAAAAATCACATTTTAACCATTAATTACTCCCCGTATTCACCAGGTATGGCACCGTGCGACTTCTTCATTTTCGGAAAAATACATTTCCCCTGAGAGGCGTTATGCAGACGTAGAGGCCATTCAAAAGGCTTGCACCGGCATACTGGTGGCTTTACCGGAATACGAGCTAAAACACTCGTTCTTCATGCTTTTGGACCTTGTATAGAAGCAGAGGGAGACTATTTTGAATAAAATAAATTGATTTTGCCGATAAAACCATTTGTTCTGTTTTTTTAAGTCCTGTTTACTTTGAGATGCACCTTGTATATTCACGATATTGTATATTTTAAATGTACATTAACGAACCAGAACGGATCTCAAAAAACCCGTTCCCGCAACAGTCAGAACATCAGAATTCCTCCGAACTTTTTCAGGAATGTTGTCCGCGGTTGCAACAGCAATAGATTTAAAATAAAAATAAATCAAATTCCCACATTCGATTATTAATTAGACCAAAAGACACTGTTTTTCTGCGAAAAAATTATACCAAAGAAGTTGAAAAGATCGTTTGGTTTAAAAAAATTTTTTTTTGTACATAATTCGACTGCCGCCAAGATGAAGGAAGGTTAGAACTCCGAAAAAACAACCCTTTATCGGATAAGAACAGGTTTAATTTAGATGACATAGAAACGATTATCGAGGGAAAGTGAACAGAAAAACCAAAAAAAAATTTAAGTAGAAATGTGTAGTTTGAGATAAAATTTATCAAATTGTATGGCGCCACCGAAATCTGACAACCTGACAAGATATGTATGATGGTTTTAAGATTTTTAGAGACTTTTATAATCAAAGCTCTTCGCCCAATTCTAAGAATTTTGTCTTAACTTGCATTGTTCCCGATGACCACAGATAGGGATTTGATCCACAAAAATTAAAGACGAAACATTATTATAACTCGAAAAGTAAACGAAAATTCACAGATTTTCTAAACCATTTCCGCTTTCCGCTTCTTGCGGTATTTCCTGTGGTACTTTTATTGAATTTTCAATTGTTCATAAACTTTCTTTTGATGACTCATGCCCAGCTCTTGACCGATGCTACGGCTGCTACTATGCCGGTCTCTTTCGACCAATTCAGGGATTTTATCGCAATTTTCGACGACAGGCCTTCCGGAGCGTGGCTCATCTTCGACCACCTCTACACCAGAACGAAAACGTTGAAACCATCGTTGTGCGGTGGAAATGGAAGCTGTATCGGGTCCATAAACTGCACTAATTTTATTGGCAGCTATAGATGCATTTTTGCCTTTATCGTAGTAGTACTGTAAAATATTTTCTCTTTATTTTGCCCATCTTCGAACTTAACCTTCTTATGGAGCCAAGAAATACGTGTACCAGGTTTCATCATGATATCTCAATTTTTACTCAAGTTACAGCTTGCACGGACGGACGGACAGACGGACGGACGGACAGACGGACGGACGGACAGACAGACATCCGGATTTCAACTCTACTTGTCACCCTGATCACTTTGGTATATGTATATAACCCTATATATAACTCTTTTAGTTTTAGGACTTACAAACAACCGTTATGTGAACAAAACTATAATACTTTCTTTAGCAACTTTGTTGCGAGAGTATAAAAATTGCCGCGAAAATGAGAAACGAGTGGAGGGTGAATAGGTGTGGAGCGAGCGAGCCTCAATTACGCGCTGCGTGCGTTATTTATTTGACAACAGTTTCGATCGCACATTGTATGTATGAGAGTTGTCGTAGCAATAATATTGTATTCTTGGCTGGATGACTGGTTAGCTGTAGTTGTTCTTGCCATTAAAAATGTCACTGCGTGTCGCATTTTATACTGCACTAATTTTAGTTAAACCCTTGCAACCGCTTCACTTGCCACCCTTAAAGGGTTTGGCGTTCGTATGTGTCAGTTTTTTTTATGACCTTATGACCCCTTTTTTTCCTTATCTTGATGTGTTTTTGCTTAGTTGTAACAGGTTGGCAAAAACCAAAAAAAAAAAAAAAACCAAAAAACAAAAAACATACTGCCGCAATAAATCGATCACTGACAATGATTTTAATTAGCTAAATCGTTATCGTTATTTATTTATATACTTGTTTGCGTGCGCGTTGGCCCAGTGAGACAAGGTTAACGAAGAGGATTTTATAAAATAACAAATAAGGAAGGGCCAAGTTCGGGTGTCATCTAACATTTTATACTCTCGCATGACAAGTTTCATCAAGATGTCTCAATTTTTAAACAAGTTACAGCTTGCACGGACGGATAGACAGACATCCGGATCAACTCTACTCGTCACCCTCACTTTAATATATGTAACCATATATCTGACGATAAATACCGTTATTAGCAACTTTGTTGCGAGAGTATAAAAATGATGTTTTAAATTACATAAAAATATCTGAGAGATTTACCGATATTTTCGGTGAAAAGTTCGGTTAGGTTAGGTTAGGCACTGAGTTCTTCGTGTTCGATATCAGGGACTTTGAAAAGTTATAGTCCGATCACGACAATTTTTCCACAAGGGATAACTCAGCTCAAATACCGTATTTGTGTAAAGTTTGATTCCGCTATCATCATTGGTTCCTAATGTGTTTGTTATACAGGAAGGTATCAGATGGAATTCAAAATAGCGTTATATTGGAAGAAGGCGTGGTTGTGAACCGATTCCCATATTTCGTACATGTCATCAGGGTGTTAAGAACATATTAGGTACCGAATTTCATTGAAATCGGTTGAGCAGTTCCTGAGATATGGGTTTTTGTCCATAAGTGGGCGACGACACACCCATTTTCAATTTTTAAAAAAAGCTTGGGCGCAGCTTCCTTCTGCCATTTCTTCCGTAAAATTTAGTGTTTCTGACGTTTTTTGTTAGTTGGTTAACTCACTTTTAGTGATTTTCAACATAACCTTTTTATGGGAGGTGGGCGTGGTTATTATCCGATTTCTTCCATTTTTGAACTGTATATGGAAATGCCTGAAGGAAACGACTCTATAGAGTTTGGTTGACATAACTATAGTGGTTTCCGACATATGTACAAAAAATTTAGTAGGGGGCGGGGGCACGCCCACTTTTCCAAAAAATTACGTCCCAATATGCCCCCCTGAAGGATGGAGTCATGTGTAGAAGTTCACGCAAGTGAGGAAAGTTTTCTGATCGCCATTCACTTGGGAGTGGCCAGAAACGATTCTTTTACATATGACTCAAGCAGCTCACGACTTCCGGTCCTTGACCAAGTATCCTCTAGGTAGCCTAAGAACATCCGTTTGAAGGTGAGCTAAAGTGAGAAGGCGAAACATTCCCTGCATATGGTTGTGCGTAAAAAAACCACCCCAATGACAACGCAGCAACAGCCTCGGATGAGAGACCCCACTTTTGATGACGACTATGGCAAACGAAAGAAGAGAGAAATGTTCTGCGAAAGATTTATAGTCCTTTGCGCGTGGCCACGGCGAATATCGCATTCGATGGAACGATGAGCTGTACGAGATGTACGACGACATTGACATAGTTCAGCGAATTAAAAGACAGCGGCTACGCTGGCTAGGTCATGTTGTCCGGATGGACGAAAACGCTCCAGCTCTGAAAGTATTCGACGCAGTACCCGCCGGGGGAAGCAGAGGAAGAGGAAGACCTCCACTCCGTTGAAAGGACCAAGTGGAGAAGGACCTGGCTTCACTTGGAATATCTAATTGGCGCCACGTAGCGAAAAGAAGAAACGACTGGCGCGCTGTTGTTAACTCGGCTATAATCGCGTAAGCGGTGTCTACGCCAATCAAGAAGAAGAAGATATGCCCCTCCCTAATGCGATCCTTTGGGCCAAATTTCACTTAATATATTTATTTATGGCTTAGATATGAAACTTTATAAGTTTTCGCTTTTCGCCATTTTGTGGGCGTGGCAGTGGGCCGATTTTAGCCATCTTCGAACTTAACCTTCTCATGGAGCCAAGAAATATGTGTACCAAGTTTCATCATGATATCTCACTTACTTGCACGGACAGACGGACGGACGGACAGACAGACATCCGGATTTCAACTCTACTCGTCACCCTGATCACTTTGGTGTATATAACCCTATATGTGACTCTTCTTGTTTTAGGACTTACAAATCACCGTTATGTGAACAAAACTATAATACTCTCCTTAGCAACTTTGTTGCACGAGTATAAAAACATATTTTATGAATTTTGTGAAGATATCTCGTTAAGTAAAAATGTTATTCATACAAGTACTTGATTTTGATCGGTCAGTTTGTATAGCAGCTATATGCTATAGTGGTCCGATCTGAACATCATGTGTTGTAACTGTAGCGGTGCCAAAATTCATGGAAATAATTTGTCAGATAAGAAAGTTTTCCATACTATGATTTTGACTTTAGTTGTTCAGTTTGTATGGCAGCTTTATGATATAGTAAACCGATCTATACAATATTTTCATAGATTATATGATTTTCTTTCATAATAATCAATACCAAATTTCATTAAATTTCCAAATTTCCATTCCGTTATCTTCCAAAAATGAGAGATCGATATATATGGACGAACATGGCTAAAACGACTGGTATAAAAATATACAATATCTACTCTTAGATGAGATAAAATTTGAGATTACTTTCTGATCAAAGAAATTATTATATTTTTTTAAAAATTACATTCATTTTGTGAGTGAAAACTTTACTTAACCTAGAAATTCTCACGTGACAACTCTATTTATAAGATTCTGCTGCACGGCTTACCCGTGTAATAGCAATGGCTTGCCGAGAGCGTTTAATATACTAGATGTACATACATATATAGATTAACGTCTTCGTAAATTCTGGGCGTTGTAATACACTGCACATAATGGCAAAGTAATTAATTATTACTTTTTAAATAAGTAGCTTCTCATAATAAAATACATACCCGCGTCTGCTGGCATGTCTAAAAATTATACAGTGATCTGTTAGCATCCCTACCAAAGTTCTCACAACCTCTTTTTTTTTAATTTTATGACAATAGTCGACATGTGCGGCCTCTGTTCCATTCTTGCCGCACTTGCCTGCTTGTTGCGCAAATCAGATATTGACTCCATTGAGACTCAACTAATTCTATAGTAATATATTCGTCGATTAAATATCTACAAATTTAAGGCATGTAAATACCTTCTTTTTTGGGGCCTATTTGTAGGTTGATGCCTGTTCTGGTTAATTCATATGCTTCACATTTACCAGGAATAGCGCTATGTCCTGTAACCCATTGTTTATCGTGAAATACGATGTTGTGTGCATCTAAGAGATGAAGGCATTATTTCACTAACTTTGACGAAGTCCCAGGAGACTTCAATGATTTAAACGTCGCTTGGATATTTGTATATATAAATATATTCCTTATTGTGAGTACGCTCCTTGTCAGAATAGCAAGATTTTCATTGATTTCTGTTATCTTCGTTTGTAAGACACCAGTTCAATTAGCTAAAAATATAGTCTACAGTTCAAAATCATCGAAATTTAAATAATTATTTGTCAACACAAGACCAATTGCATAAACTTCGGACGTTGGCTTGACATTAGAAATTCAACCTTCATACTATGAAGAAGCCAGATTAAGACTGTTTCTTTGCTTAATCGCACATTCTTTTTTTTTTCGCTGGTAAGAACAGTTCTCGAAATTCAATGTGACTTGCACAAGAGCGTGATTTCCGGAACTGCTTTAGAATGTGTCTAGAACTCATGTGTTTAGAACTCATCATATCATTCGCATTTCATCCGTAACAGGTGAGTCATTCCAGTACCCTCCCAAAGTATTATAATATGATCTAGTATCGGAGTCAAAAATAGTACGACTTTGTCATAATTTTAAAATTCTTTATTCTTAAAAATCTATTTAATTTCTCCTTGGACACAATAATCTTGTGTCAACGTTTGCTGCAATCCTCGAAAGTAACGTTCCGGAATAATTTTCAATGCGCGCAGCGATTAACGTTTAATGTCTTCAATTGACTCAAATCGGTTTTTTCGTTTAGTAATTTGACAACCAATATTGTTTTCTCTTCTATTATGCCCAAATGATCTTTCAGAATGGTTTTCATTGATTCTTCCGATATTAAAACGATGCTAATATTTCTGGCAGTTAATTGTTGCTTCTCAAGTACCAATTGCTTTTTTTTTATTGACTTGTTGATTATTAGTTTATGTCGAGGGCCATCCTGGACGAGGTTCGCTGTCAACGCGTTTCCGACCCTCTTTGACAAATTTATACCATTCAAAAAGACTTGCGCGAGATAAACAATTATCATCGAAGGCCTTTTTCAACATTCTGAACGTTTCAGCAGCAGAAATGTGATTCGCACACAAAATTTAATGTAACTTCTTTGTTGAATAATTTCACTCATCGTAAAAATCGCCGAATGTACTTTATATGCTTCAGAAAGATAAGCGAAAACTAAACATTAATAATGAATTTGATATTACTTTTGGCACAGATGTCATGAACAGTCATACCAACTTAGAAACATTTTATTTCGGCGAATGGGTTTTCGTGCGAAATTTAAGTAAAAAGTCTGACAATTTTTGTGCTCACAGTACCACAGCAGTATGCTAGTGAATTTCCGCATCTCACTGAATAATAATTATGTTCAAGTTCAATTATCTTTTGCCGTGTCTTATGAGAATAAAGAGATTACTACTGTTCGGAGCAGCTTTCACGATGGAACTAGCAATAATGAGTAGCATTAATCTTAAGTTTTTATTTATACTTAAGTTAACTAAATTTTTATCCATACATACATATATATTCCACTCACTGTGGGGAGAAAACATTGTAAATATTTAATATTTATTGTTATCTGTTCACGCTAATTTTGCATATCCACCACAGCATTACTCGTTATTCTAATTCCTCATTTCCCTTTATCCTTTAATATGTTTATACATACATACAAGTGAGAACAATTAAGCTTAGCTTTGCCTAATAGGGCCCATACACGACACACAAATCCATTTTGAATTCGTTCTTCATACAGTAAACATGTACCACAGGCAAGTGGAACATTTCTTGGAATTTATTTCTAATGTAGCACTTTTATCTATTTCTTTGTATTTCGTTAATAAGTTATTCCAATTTTTATTTTTCTCTATTTTATTTTTATATTTTTCACTTTTCGTTTGCCAAATTAATTGTTTCTAAGTTTAATAAATTCTGATAGAAAATCTTTATTAATACTTAAGAAGCTTCAAACAATCTTTGTTTTTTTTTTTGGTTGCTTAAATCTCTTTAAAAATTATCTAAGAATATGCCCCCAAAGTTACAGATGTTAATTCGAAATATTATCGAAGTTAGAAGGCAAATAGTGACCGAGCGTCTAGCAGATATATGAGCTCTTGGGCGAAAAGCGAAAACTTTGATGCGCGATTTCTTGGTTTTAATTTTTACGATTTTTCTTAATTGGCGACTAAACGTCGTATCGAATATGGAGCAAAGTTTATTATCGCTGACATTAAAGTATCTTCTATTTAAACTATAATAAATAAACTAAGAAAAGTCAAGTCATATGTTCACATGTATTTTTAATCAAAATTAAGCAAAATTTCTTTTGGACAAAACCCACTTTTTTAAATTTTTAATTTTTGTTTTAATTTTCCACTTTTTTTTGGAATTTTCTTAGTTTAACTGGAAGATAAGTTATTAAAAAATGTGAATCTTTTTGAATTTTTTGTTTCCGATAGAAATTGCGACCTGCATCCTGCTCGACCTCCGAAAAATTCACATGCGAAATGCATTGGGCAATAAAGCACCAGCCACGTAACTTTCCACTCGTTGTATTACAAAGTGCGTTCCAAAGTAAACCGGACCAAAAAAAAAACCATAATTTATTTTATTCAAAATAGTCTCTATTCAGCTTCAATAAAGCTTTTTGCACGGTCAAAAAACATGTCGAACGAATGTTTTAGCCCGCCAGTATGCCTTTTCTTTCATGGGCAAATGCATTTTTCCGAAAAAGAAGAAGTCGCACGGTGCCACATCAAGTGAATACGGGGAGTGGTTAATGGTTAAAATATGATTTTTGGTCAAATAATATAAATTGTCATTTATGTCCTCACGACTACACACGAAAACGTTGAAACACTCGTGCACTCTGCTACGGGATAGGCAGTCATCGCCCTAAACTTGTTTCATCAATTAAAACGTTTCGGTAAAAGTTTTACCAATTTTAAAACAAAATTTGATGTTGGCTCTTTGTTCGAAGCTCATTTTCACACCGACAACTCGAACATACTGACACTTAAAACTCACTAACTTCACTAGGGGGCGCTAGTTTCAAAAAGTCCTGTTTACTTTGGAACGCACCTTGTATATATTTATATTCATCCTATTGTAAATATATGTATATCGTTATTGTTTTTTAACGCGACTCGAAGCTATCAAAAAATATTGGTAGCTCAACAACTGCTACTGTAGGACCCTAATATGACGTAACATTACATTAACTTCAACGTAACACGTGATCCACGTTCGGTAAAGAAAGTGTTGAAATAGGCCTACTGAGAATACCAAATAGATCAGGTTCAGCACGCAGTGAAGAAAATAAAGCAGCCGTAGCTGAGAGTGTAAACTAAGACCGTAGAGAGTCGATATGGTCTAGTCGCCTCAACTTAAACTGATATGTGGAACAGGCTTAGCGCTTTTTACGTCTAGATCTTAAATACGAAATCATACAAAATACAGCTTGTGTAAGAACTGAAGCCGCTCGACCTTCCCAAGCGACATCACGTTACTCTATAGGGTCTTGAAAAGTTCCAAGAAAATCCGACGTTTTCGTGCCAAATTTCGTTCAGCGATGAGTCTCTTTTCTGGGTAAATTTGTATGTAAATAAGCAAAATTGCCGTATTCGGGACGAAGAACAATTTAAAGAGATTCAAGAGCTGTCATCTCAATCAAAAAACAACGTTTTAGAACTCATCCATTTGAGAAGAAGCTGCTGCAAATATTTTAAAGAAGTAATCTTCAAAAATAAATGCCAAAGAATGTTCTTTCGAATGATAATAAACGTTCCCTATTAAATTTGAAGTTTCTTGATTATTTTCTTAAAAAGGTAGGGAACCTTGAAATGGTTACCCTATATATATGTGGCAACACCATTATTCATAATTAATTTTGAATTCTCAATGCAACCATGCGTTTTGACATTCTGTTTATTCTTTATTCTTTATTCTTTATTCTATTCTATGTTATGTACGTTTTGATATGTTAATAAATCTTCCCTTTTTTACATCAACCGTCAAGGAAGTAGCACGTGCCTGTGCACATTTACTACATTGGTGACCCCAGAATATACCACGAAATGCGACGAACAGCAGGTACCACGCTCAGCGAAAGCATACTACATGATCTCTGGGTCARCCGCTTGCCACCGTGCGCACAAGCAGCTATCATCGCCACTAGCGTTCCAATCAGCGACAAAAYTAAAATCGCTGATTCTATCACAGAATGCTTATCACTGAAGGATGGTGGACAAATTTTTGAGGTTAGAACCGAATCGCAACCGCAGGGTGAGTTAAGTGATATACGAAACGAAATTGCTGCTCTTTCGAAAACCGTAGGACAATTAATGCGGAACGTTAAATCCACCGGACGGCAGCGCAGTAGATCTACGTCACGTGGAAGACCCGTAATTCAACATACGAACAATTTTTGTTGGTATTATGCAAAATTTGGTGCAAATGCCACTAAATGTCGCCAATCGTGCTCGTTCACTCCAGTATCCAGTTCAAGTCAATAGGCCAGCTCGGCTAATACCATATCAGAGCCCGGCAAACACTCTGATATTCCAACAGGTCGTCGCCTTTGCATTTACGACACATCAGCGAAAATTAGTTTTTTAATAGATTCAGGAGCGGACATATCCGTCATACCGAGGTCGACGAAATTAGCTAGAGCACGTCCATCATCYTTRTCATTGTTTGCYGCAARTGGCTCTCCCGTACAAACATACGGTGAAGTCATACTTAAATTAAATTTAAACCTACGCCGTGAATTTCTTTGGAAATTCATAATCGCCGACGTCTCGCAGGGTATACTTGGTGCAGATTTCTTAAGTAATCATGGCTTGATCGTCGATTTACAAGGTCAACGTCTCGTAGAAGATGTGTATAAGAGACAGCTACCCGATACCATTCCTTCAATATTTCAACAATCCTGCAGAAAGCGTTTCATCAGGTGCCGATTCACCCCGATGATATCTGTAAAACCGCCATTACGACGCCGTTCGGACTTTTTGAGTTTACTCATATGACGTTCGGATTAAGGAACGCTGCGCAGACGTTCCAGCGTTTAATTAATGAAGTACTTCGAGGCTTGGATTTTACATTTGCGTATTTAGATGATGTTTCATCGCATCAAAATCGATTGATGAACACAAACAACATCTTCGTATTGTATTTAACCGCTTTCGAGATTATAATTTAACGATCAATGTTGCCAAATCGCAATTCGGAGTATCACAACTCGATTTTTTAGGTCATTCAATTACGAAAGATGGTATACGCCCGTTGCCAAGCCGCGTTGAAGCACTAGCAAACATGAAACCGCCCAAGATTGCAAAAGAGCTTAAACGTTTTTTGGCAATGCTCAACTTTTATCGAAGATTTCTTCCAAACGCCTTAGAGTTACAAGGCCCTCTATTCGCCATGATTCCTGGGAATAAGAAAAACGACAGCACCATCCTAAATTGGAATGAAGATACTAAACGCCATTTTGAGGCTGCGAAAGCCCAACTAACAAACTGTGTTATGTTAACTCATCCACTACCTGATGTAGAACTTTCATTGTGGGTAGATACATCCGATTTTTCAGCTGGAGCAGATTTAAATCAAATGGTAGATGACAAACTTCAGCCATTAAGATTTTTCTCAAGAAAGTTTTCATCAGCTGAAATGCGATACAGTACGTATGACCATGAGTTGACCGCGCTATACAGCGCCGTTCGTCATTTTCGTTACATGTTAGAAGGTCGTAACTGCCACATTTACACTGCCACATTACAGCGCCGTTCGTCATTTTCGTTACATGTTAGAAGGTCGTAACTGCCACATTTACACCGGCCACAAGCCACTTATATTCGCATTTCGACAACAACTGCATAAGGCTTCAGATCGTAAAGTTAGGCAATTGGATTAGATATCGTAAATCACTATATATATATCCGATATGTCCAAGGTAAAAGAAATTTAACCGCTGATCTATTATCGCGAATTCAATCACTTACAACCGCCATTATTGACTACGACGATGTCGCCGTAGACCAAGAGAACGATGATGAGCTACTAGCACACCTAAATGGCAGAATTCGACACTCACTAAAGTTAAAATCTTTTATATTACCTCCAAGTACTAAAAAGGTTTTTTGTGATATATCCACAGGACGAATTCGTCCCTTCGTAACATCAAAATTTCGACAAACTTTTCTTCGGGCTACACACAATCTGT
>NW_017537074.1:43139-44272 GCF_001853355.1 Bactrocera latifrons
GTTTATTCTTTATTCTATTCTATGTTATGTACGTTTTGATATGTTAATAAATCTTCCCTTTTTTACATCAACCGTCAAGGAAGTAGCACGTGCCTATGCACATTTACTACATATATGTGTGTATTTAATTTAAAAAATGTCTCCATATTCTTATAAGTTTAGAGTGCAAAACAAAGCAGATTAAATATTTTGTTTAGTGCACATCCGAGCTTCCTATCCTTAGAAAACTTGAGCTGAGAACTCCAAACTCGCCACATTTCCACACCACAATTTCTTTTCGCTCAATATTTGTAAAGTGTATTGACACTCCACTAAATTCATTACCACAAAATCCTTGGTCTGTGGGCGAAATTTTTACCTGCTGCGAGCAAGCGAACTTTAGTGAACTCCAGCAAAACCGTTACCCAAGCGACTTGGATCCGCACTGTTTGCTGGCAGAAAGTTCTGCTATTTAATTTATGACCAGCGCCAGTTAACCGAGTGCAAAGCAGACCAAAAGCGATACATGACTTACAGTTACAACCATTTACACCTACCAGTTACAGTTACTTACACTACCAAACGTTTTTAAGTGTAACGGGGCAAAAGTGTGTTGAGACAACTGACTAGCCATAGACAATTGCTAAAGTTTCGAATGTAATTGAATATTTACGTGGCACAAAGGAGAAGGCGAGTTATCGTTGTTTGCCGCTCGGACTAATAGTAGCTTTAGCCGAAGCGTCCCTCTTACGGGCACCATAGCTCGCGTCTCCTCCTCACACTAGCGCTCCCTCTCATTGAACTCATTGAACTGTTATTATACTACTTTGCACATACAATACGCTCACCACTCAACGGTAACCAGGCTCTCAGTCATACTAAAATTCAGCCATTTGACATTTTGTTGGCAAATAGCTTTTTAACTTCACTTGTTTCTCTCTTGCTCTGGTTTTATTCTTATTGTATTTGCGAATCATTGTAGGGCTGATTGGCTGCAGCTGCAGCTGCGCTATATTTAATTGTCAGTAATATATATATATATTTTTTTTTTATTCAAGTTAAATTTATAATATATATAAATACTGTCTCTTATACACATCTAGATGTGTATAAGAGACAGGTATTTAACCGCTTTCGAGATTATAATTTAACGA
>NW_017537074.1:46503-47700 GCF_001853355.1 Bactrocera latifrons
GAAGGTGAACAAATTTCTTTCAATGGTTCATATTTAATTTTTGAGTTAATAATCACCGCCGATCCGCCTCGGGCTCTACCCCCAGGGTGGTTACAATAAACTATGTCGTATCCTCTAATTTTAAAAAATGATCTTTGTGAAAAATGAGTTTCGGAAACTAAAAATACATCTATACAATTTTTGTTAAGAAATGTTTCGATTTCGTTAATATGGTTGACAATACCGTTGGCATTCCAAATTGCTRTTCTTAAGTTTAGTTGCATACCTTGTTCAATAAACTATTGATTATTGCTAATAAATTATTTATCTGAGCAGTCTGTGCGTTAATTATTTTCTCTATTTTTTCTAAAAATTGATCGAGGTTAGTTGATTTTACAGCATCAGCATACGAGGCCATGTTGTTTGTTTTGCTGTTGAAAAATTAATTTTGTTTTTGCAAATTTGTTTATTCTGTGGCATTATAATCAAGCGGACTCTCCATCGTGCGTGCTTTGCTAGCATTATATTTGGTTTTCAGTGACTGGTGTACTTAACACCCGCGATAGTTAGCTGGATGTTCATGCTGGCAGTTTGCACATTTGGCAGGAGCATTTCTGTCTTTGGTACATTCGGTAGTATTATGATTAGAGCCGCATTTAACGCAAGCATAAGATTTGTTACAATAACTTTTCGTGTGACCAAACTCTTGACATCTGTGACATTGGACAATGGAATTAGTTTGCTTTGGTGGTACCACCTGAACGACTGCATTAACTAAGTATCTGATGTCATAAATGTTTTTGTTGTTCTTAGCTGGTTCAATATCGACAAAAAATAAAGGGAGTGGGCGTTTGTCTGCACGGCTTGTAATGTTGCTGACTCTTCTTACACGATGACCAAAATTTTCAATTTCTTTCTTAATGTCTTCAATTTTAGATGTAGGGTGAAGATTTCTAATCACCACCCGAAAAGATCGCTCTTGCTTGATCTGGTATGTGTGAAATTCCATATTCTTTTCATTCAAATATTCAACAAGAGAGCGGTAAGCTTTAATTGTTTTTGTAGTTATTCTTGTTTGTCCATCTGCTTKTGTTTTGTAGTAGAAATTAGCTTTGTTTATGACTTTAGAGAAATCAAGTACCATTCCACTAATATTTGACACATTTGGTATTATGATTGGCGGTGGTCTGTTAGCTGATTCAACGCTCACTTCTTCGT
>NW_017537074.1:48295-64678 GCF_001853355.1 Bactrocera latifrons
CAAATTATAGAATTTTTGTAATTTTATATGAGCTTGAGAAAAAATTTATTCCTTTTCGTTTTCAATGCCTGCTCACGTGATATGATATCAGTAATATGAGTGTGACATTCTTTGCTTTGGTAACAGACAGTCAGCTGACAGCTGAGTGGCTAGACAGTGATGCTGGAAATAGATGAGACAATACATTGGTTAATGGAAATGTTACCTAGTTACCAGAAGACTTACAGTGCATTATGCGTTCACTGCTGAAATTTGAGGGTTGATCTGTGGGTAAACAAAATAGGAAGGATAACCTTCACGTACATAGTTTGAGATGCAGCTGCAGATCTTCGTAATACGACAGCCTTATTTTATAAAAACAACAAAGCTATACATATATGGCATCTCTTGCCTCTATAACATTCAGTTAAAGTCTGCGGTGTAATCTTAAGTAAATATCAATGCAGCCGCCGGCATATATGACTGTGATTTATGGAGCTCATCAAATCTCAACTGATATGAACTTCAACTATATATATTTTCTTTGGCACTAAATCTTTTAAACGCTCATCCTTAGCTTTCATAACCTTAGAAGAAACACGACAGTTTTGGCTAAAAATTGGGAACTGTCACGAACTCCCGAAAAATAAGCTTTTGCGCGATAGAGAATTCTCAGATATCCGTTACCTTAAAGCTTAAAAACTGCGCAAACCTTGAAAGATTCAGCCTCTAACTCTTGGTTGGTCGCATGTGAGTAGTTCTAATCTGGTTTTTATACGATTCTTGATGTAAACGATTAGTTTAAAGTTAACCAAAGTTCCTCTTCTAAGAAAGTCAAATGAACAACTGTCAACATTGACGTTGATCCCAAAACGCGATTAATCTTTGTGTGTCGCCTCCAGATACTTTGTCTTACCCTTGTTCACCATAAGACCAATATCGAATGAACTCCAAAACTATGTACCCTTCACTATTATTTTATCGACTAAATTAAAAGAAACTACACAATTGTCGAAGAAGTTATGATTCGCACAAACGAAAAATGACGTGACTTACAACGTCAACACTTTGCGACTTTTTCACTTTTCATTATATGCCGTTATCACAGTTTTCCATACAGACGTAGCACGATATCGCACAACCACATTAACATATTCGTACTTTAAATAAGAAGACGTACCGAGGACTACGCTATTGGCAACTCACGCGCGTATCAAAGCCCCCGTTGCAGTGTGTTACCAAAAATATGTCATTTGTGAGCAGAAGCGAAGTCAGTGGCAAACCGAAGACAAAAAATTGCATGGGAAAAAACTTCAATATTTTCGTATTATATTTTTGCTCACTACTGTCACTGGTGTGTAAATTCCAATTGTGCTAACATGTCTGGTACCGAACTGGTTTAAACTCAGAGGCAACTCAGCTCTACGTGACTTCATGCCGGTGGTTTGATATACAGTTCTGTGCATATTGCATACAATGTTGCACTGCAATGGTTGCCAGGTAGACGAGGGATAAAGGAGGGAGCTGGGCGTCAAAGTTTCATAAAAAATTGGAAATATTTTTTCCTGGAAGAGAGGCCTAATATCCAACCCTTAGACCTACCCAAACCAAAGTCTTTTATTTTTTAATTCCACAAAATTAAAAAATATATATATTTATTGTCTGTGATGTCTTCATGATCCGAGAACTTCTTTATATTTTTTAACACTAAAATGAGTGGAGCCAATCCTTAGAATAGGAATGGTGGTTGGCTTCTTGGGGTTTACTTCTGAACTACTGTTGGTCATCAGATTCGATGCAAAGATCCTTGTGGCCGACGGTAAATCGGAAGAAGTTTTTGCGCTCTCAGCAAGGTACACCTCTCAGTGGTTATAGAAGTTCTAACTGGACACTGTTCAATTCGAACTCATGAAGTAGAATTTTTTGATATTGACGTTTACAAATATCAGTTATTTCACCTAGCTCTGTCCCTTAATTCGCTTAACTATATCTATGTCGTCGTATACTATATTCCGTACAGTTCATCGTTCCATCGACTGCGGTATTCGCCTTTGTCAATGCTCAAAACACCATAAATCTTCCGTAGAAAGTTTCTGTCAAAAACTCTATGTTCATCGAGAGAGGACTTTACTTCTCAATTGACTCCTCTGTCCGAAGTAGCACTTGTTGGCAAGAGTTATTCTAATTTCGAGGCTGACATTACTGTTGATGTTGATGCTGGTTCCAAGATAGACGAAATTATCTACATCTTAAATATTATCACTGTCAACAGTGACGTGAGAGCCAAGTCGCGAGTGGGACGACGGTTTCCTTGATGACAGAAGATATTTCGTCTTGCCCTCGTTCACCACTAGACCTATTTGCTTCACTTTTTTTGTCCAAACCATCGGTGTACGCGAGCAGTTGAAGACCCTTATAGAAGATTGTGCTTTCTCTATTCAACACTGCAGCTCGAATATTTTCACCAGCAGTAAATTGAAGAAGTCGCACGATAGGGATTCGCTTTGTCTTAAACCTGGTTTGGTGTCGAACGGCTTATAGAGGTACTTCCTGATCCTGATGAAGCTTTTGGTATTATTCAAGTTATACAGCCGTATTAATTTTGCAGGGATAGCAAATTCAGACATCTCGGAATAAAGGCAGCTTCTTTTAATTCTGTCAAGAGTAGCTTTGAAGCCAACGAAGAGATGGTGTGTGTCTATTCTTTTTTCCCCGAGTCTTTTCCAATATTGATTGGTAAATATCTGGTCAGTTGTCGATTTTCCAGGCCCAAAGCCACACTTATAATGTATGCTCGATAAAACCTTAGATGTGATGTTGAGGAAGATTTCCTATGGTAGTTGACGAAGATTGTGCGGTCTCCCGTTTTGTTAATTGGGCAGAACATACTTAATGCCCAATCGGCGGTTAGATTTCGTCCAACAACTACTGATGCATTCTCCTTATCAGTTCCCGCCGTATTTGAATAGATCGGCTGGCAATTAAATAGTTTCTACTTAGATCGGTAATTCACTTGCTGTCAACTTCTAAAATTTCAACTTGGCAACTAGAACACATCCTTATATATATAGAATGACTGCCCACTTTCAGCTTTTTTGAGCTTTCACTTTTAGTAGAAAAAACCTAACGATTCCGTTATTGTCGATGATCCATTTACGAACCAAAGATTTTTTTTACAAATTTATTTACGATATGGTATCGACAAAACTGAAGTTCTGAGCTACTTTTACAATTTTCACCCAATTTTCGTACGGATTCAGTTCACTGTTTGAAGTTGAATAAACCAGAAAACATCCAAATTTTTACAGACTTTTAAAACGATCATTGTACATAGACATAAATGTCATTATCGAATTTTGGTATTAGCGAATGGTAAACTTTGACAACACGCATGTGATCGGAAAATCGAATTCTGTGACAGGGCGCAAGCCAAGCACGTTTCCAGGTCCTTACCATCACCGGGCCACTCTCTTCAACTCCGATATCTTTCGGCATCACTCTATTTATGTTATACGGCTCACTACCTCTTTGCATTGCTGACGTGCATAAGTTATTGACTATATTTTTACGCTTTTGTTCTTTTTAGAATCGACACGAAAAGGTCCTTGTCTCACGTTTTGGCTATTACTAAATATATATACTGCGCACTTGCATCACAATCGAATTGGGCAAACGTACGGTAAAATCGTAAGCATTTTCGCAAATGACTAATGAAAAGCCAACTGCCCTTTTACTCGTATGTGTATGTGTATGGGAATGTTTGAATGACAAAGTTTCGTATGTAATTTAACACATAATGCCCAATTTCCAGTTGGGTACGAATGTGGTGAGGACAATACAACATCTTGCCTCATTAGCAGATTGTGTGGGCAACGACCGCCACTAAAGTTTGCAGATTAGGTAACCAGTGTCAATATCCGATTGCGTAAACAGTTGACCAGCGATCGTTGCTTGAACTATCATCAATTGGATAAACAATTGGATGAAGCTGAGTCAGCACGACGCAGACGTCAAAGCMGGCAGCGTCGACTACTGGATTTGCTTTCTTAGGTCTTAATGGTTAAGTTATGGCTTAGGCTAAGTTAGATTTAAGCCGGAGCACACGTCCTGGCCAATAAAGTTGATCATAGCATACATTTTCAATTCATATATTTTTAATGGGGGCCCAACATGGGGCACGAAGAGGTAAATTAGCGATCAACAATCAACAACCCAGCCACAGAGCAACGGAATTACCATATTTATTGAAAAATTATGTAAGTGAATGGCACAGCCAATCGTCATCATTAGTGAAACTAATAAAGCAGCATTATATAGAGAGTGAAGTGATCTTTTTTTTTATTGTTTTGGTGGCCGTTAACGATTGTGCCGTGTTTGAGTGAAAAAATACTTGTGTGTGTTAGTTTGTTCAGGGTTTAATGAGCCACCCCCCTCACGATAAAGAGCTTTACGATAACTCAGTGCAGGAATTGATAAACCATACTAGCAGGTTACGTGTAGCAGGCGTAGTGGAAACAGAAACAGATATGGACGCAAGACAGGTGCAAGCGGTGTTATGTGCCGCATTGGCGGCACAGACCGCTCAATGGAGACAGGTTATTGATGAAAAAATTAGTGAAGTTAGGAACGAGATGAGTGCATTGGGGGTCACGACCTCTGAAGTAGAAAGCTACCAGAAAATTGCGATAGTGCAGGGAAAATCGTKTAGTCAGACGTTAGACCYCGTCAAGTCATTGCCAGAGTTTGATGGTAAACAAGAGGAATATATTTCGTGGAGGCAGGCAGCGATGGCCGCCTACGAATTATTCGAACCTTATGAARGYAGCGTAAAGCATTATGAGGCAGTAGGTATTATTCGGAATAAGATTAGGGGTTCAGCGAATAATATACTGGCCTCATTTAACACAGTTTTAAATTTTAAGGCCATTGTGGCACGATTAGATTTCACCTACGCTGACAAAACTCCAGTGCGTATTCTCCAACAAGAGTTAGATACCTTGCGTCAGGGCGATTTGAGCTTGTCACATTACTATGATGAGATGGAAAGGAAGCTGACTGTCATAATAAATAAAACACTTATGACATATGATGCAGCTGCTGCAGCTGTCCTAAATGAAAAATTTAAATGTGATGCTCTAAACACGTTCGTATCGGGTTTAAAAAGACCCCTACACGAGGCTGTATTCCCAGCTAGACCAAAGGATCCACCAAGTGCCTTGGCACTAGCCCGCGAGGCCGAGTCGAATCACGATAGGTACATGTTCGCGGCAACTTACGCTAAAAATGCCGAAGAGAAAGCTCAAAAGTCAGGGGGTCAAAAATTCCAAACTCGGCGGCAAAATAGTTATTCACAGAATAGTGGCGGCGATGCTAATCACGCGAAAAATCCACATTACTTCAAGAGTCAGGGCAGAAATAATGCAGGAAAGGCTTCATCATTTAGGCAACGCGAAAATGCTAAGGATTTGCAAGGTAGAGGCCCCGAACCAAGAACGTCGATCCTAGTTCGTTTAAATTTAGGCACCCAACAGAATACCAACAGGCACAAGCTGCCGGTATTCACAGTGCTCCCGTTCAGGGAAATAAGAGACAGAATAATTCAGAGCGTATGACAGATTTTAGGCGTCAAAGGATTAACAATTTGAATCATTCGGATGTTGATCAGGATTTTCACGCGTATGAGGTTGCTGCCGCAGCTGCAGTAGCAGAGGTAGACAATGAAAATGGAGTTGACTATGAAAATGGCTCTATTAATTTTTTAGAGGCCATTCCCGGCTACCGTTTGTTGAGCGGACGCTGGCTGGGAAAACATTAAGGTTTTTTATTGACACGGAGGCGGCAAAAAATTATGTCAGTCCCGTAAATGAGCTTAAAAGCGTAAAGCCGGTAGACTCCCCGTTTAATGTGAATTCTATCCATGGGTCCAATAAAATCAAACAGAAGATCTGCAATATCATAAGTGCAGCAACGTTAACTTTACGAATGTCAACGACATACAGGTACCAAGCTCAGTGAAGGCAGAATTTAGAAAAATGATCCTGAAAAGGATTAAGGCATTCGCAGACTCTAACGAGCTGTTGCCATTTAACACTTCGGTTGTGGTCACGATCCGAACCAAAGATAAAGAGCCTATTTGTTCGAAGTTGTACCCTTACCCAATGGAAGTAGCAGATTTTGTCGAAAAAGAAATAAGAGAATTGCTGCGCAATAAAATCATTAGACCGTCAAGGTCCCCTTACAATAACCTAACCTGGGTCGTAGATAAAAAGGGTTACGACGAGTTAGGCAACAAAACCAAACATCTGGTTATTGATTTTAGGAAGCTCAACGAGTACACTATTGCCGATACTATTGCCAAGTACTTTACGACTTTAGATTTAAAGGTCAGGCTACCATCAGATTGTCTTAGCCGAGCAGGATCGCGAGAAAACGTCTTTTTCCGTTAATGGTGAGAAATATGAGTTTTGTCGATTGCCATTCGGTCTGAAGAATGCTGGAAGCATCTTCCAGAGGGCGATCGACGACGTCTTACGCGAACAAATTGGCAAATCATGCTATGTTTACGTCGATGACGTCATAATTTTTTCCGAAAATGAATCGGAACATGTCAAACATACAAAATTGGGTTTTGGAAAAACTGTGTGAGGCCAACATGAAAGTGTCACGAGAAAAAACACATTTTTTTAAAACAAGTCTGGAATATCTCGGTTTCATAGTAACAAGAGGTGGTGCAAAAACTGACCCCGCAAAGGTCAAAGTCGTTCAGGAATATCCTGAACCTAAGAATTTGTTCAGCCTCAGATCCTTTCTAGGGCTAGCAAAGAGTACAAGGGTTACAGGTTTTTCGTAAAAGATTTCGCCTCTATAGCAAGACCTCTAACTGAGATCCTAAAAGGTGAGAATGGCTCAGTAAGTAAACACAAGTCTAGAAGGGTACCCATTGATTTTAGTGAAGCGCAACGCAATGCCTTCGAAAGATTAAGAAACATCCTGTCATCTGAAGATGTCATCTTAATGTACCCAGATTTTAAAAAACCATTTGACCTAACGGCAGACGCCTCCGCTCACGGCATTGGCGCAGTCCTCTCGCAGAATGGTAAACCCATTACTATGATTTCAAGAGCGCTTAATTATAGGGAAATGCATTATGCAACAAATGAAACAGAATTACTGGCCATAGTATGGGCTTTAGGGAAACTTCAAAATTATCTCTACGGAACTAGGGATATCAGCATCTATACAGACTATCAGCCTCTAACGTTTGCGGTTTCTGATAAGAACCCTAATGCAAAGATAAAACGGTGGAAGGCATTCATAGACGAACATAATGCTAAAATTCATTATAAACCTGGTAAGGAAAACTCTGTCGCCGATGCTCCTCCCGACAGAACATAAATGTGTTGGAAAGCGAACTCAAATCTGACGCGGCGACAGTTCACAGTGAATTGTCACTGACCTACACGGTCAAAGCAATAGAAAAACCCATAAACTGGCTTCAGGAATCAGGTAGTTTGGAAGATTTCCTCTGAAACGAAATTTTATACTCTTTTTTTATACTTCTTGGATAGAAACAGCCTCATTGGCGAAGTAAAGGAGGTTATTAACCCCCTCGTGGTGAACGCGATTCACTGCGAGCTACCGGCGCTAGCCAACATACAACACGAATTGGTAATATGCTTTCCATCTACCAAATTCTGGTACTGCAAAAACATGGTGTCGGATATTACGAACAAGGATGAACAAAGGGAAATGGGCACCACTGAACACAATCGTGCTCATAGAGCTGTGCAGGAAATTGTGAAACAGATCCTCTGTGACTATTATTTTCCGAAAATGTCCAAATTGGCAAACGAAATTGTCGCAAATTGCAAAATATGCACGAAAGCCAAATACGATCGACACCCTAGAAGGCAGGAACTCGGCGTTACGCCGATTCCATCATACGTAGGTGAAATGCCACACATAGATATTTTCTCCACAGACCAGAAGCATTTTTTAACTTCTCTAAATTTGCAGTAGTTCAACCGATACCATCGCGGACAATAACGGATGTAAAAATACCCATCCTCCAGTTGATTAATTTCTTCCCAGGAAGAAAAACTATTTATTGTGATAATGAGGCGTCCTTCAACTCGGACACCATTGTGACTCTGTTGAAGAACCAATATGGGATTGATATAGTAAACGCTCCCCCTCTCCACAGTACTTCCAACGGACAGGTAGAGAAGTTTCAGTAGCTTGGTAGAAATTTCTAGGTGTCTTAAACTTGAAAGAAGAATAAGCGATACAAAGAACCTCATCACTCAAGCTACCATTGAATACAACCGAACAATACACTCGGTCACAAATAAAGAGCCTACTGAGGTAATATACGCCTCAACCGAAGAATTCCGAAAGGAAGTGAAAGGTAAAATTGCACAAGCGCAACAGGCTCAGCTCGATAGAAATAACCCGTCAAGGCAGAACAGGGTCTTTGAAGTGGGGGAAAAGGTAATGGTAAAAACTAATAGAAGGTTAGGGAACAAATTAACCCTCCTGTGTGAGGAGAGGAGAGGCAGATCTGGGGACAACTGTACTAATAAACGGAAGGATAGTCCATAAGGATAACCTTAGATAAAGTACTTAGCCTTAGAAAATGACGACATTAATTTCTAATCACCTTATATTGCTTCTTCAGGTTTTCAGTGACAATACTTCTCACTTTCGGGATAGCGGCAGCCAAATTAACGGATTACTCACACTCGCATTACATACCGGTAGTGGACGGCGACGCACAAGTATGAAACGAATACAATTACCTGAGGCACTCAACTAATTTGACCGAGTTTATGCGCATGACAGGCGAAACTGCCAACATGACGGACCTGTTCCCGCAGTCGCACATGCGAAAGTTGCTAGAGACTGACAATGGACATGTTAGAACATTACTAGCCGCTATAAGCGTACATCATAGAATGGCTAGAAGCCTAGACTTTCTGGGTTCAGTCCATAAATTTATCAAAGGTACCCCAGACGATGACGATTTCCACCAAGTTAGAATGACAGAAGTCCAACTAGTAGAATCCAACAACAGACAGGTAGCGATTAACACAAAGACACAGGAACAGATTAACGCACTAACCAGTACGGTAAATGAACTCCTCAAAGAAGCGAAGAAAGAAAAAATCGATACGGCGCACCTTTATGAAATTTTACTTACTCGAAATGATGACGAGGGTTTGAAATCCATATTTGTTGGGCCAATCACAGATATAGGAATCACTGAACTAATGGAAGTGTCAACCGTTAAAGTTATTCAGCACAATGATGTAACTCATTTTATAATCAAATATCCTAGAATTAAGTTTTTGTGTAGGAAAGTTTTGATTTTTCCGGTGGTACACAACGGCGTCGTGCTGCAAATCAACGAAAATACAGTGGTTGAGTGCAAGAGCGGAATTCTGGCGACAACAACTTCAACGTTCTGCAGATTAACTACAAAACCAAAATGCGCTCTGCAACTTCACACCGGTGGCACAGCACATTGTAACACGCAACCGAGTCACCTTAACGCTAGCACCATAGTTGACGATGGAGTCACAATCATTAACGACAGCCGAAATAGAATCGCCATTGATGAAACACCTGAGAAAAATGTAAATGCCACGTATCTCGTCACTTTCGAGGACGTTGTGTTCCTGAACGGCACTAAGTACGTTAACAGAATCAGCAGGATGGAAAAGGCTCCAGGTATTGCTGCTTCACCCCTGCTGAACATCACTGGCCATGAGACCATTTTGAGCTTGCCTTACCTTCACCGCCTCATTGACGAAATTAAAGAAGAACTAACGACCGTCACGAGCCGGACACTGGCTTTCATCCTGGGTCTGGGAGTTGCTGCGTTGATCAGTGGCTTCGCTTTCCTCTACAAGAAGAAAACACTAGCATTACACGAGATCAACCTGGTAGTGAAAGATATGGCAACGAACGAGGACCATCGTGTTTCGAAGAGGGGAGTAGTTGACCGGTAATGCCCAATTTCCAGTTGGGTACGAATGTGGTGAGGCCAATATAACATTTTGCTTCATCAGCAGATTGTGTGGGCAACGACCGCCACTAAAGCTTGCAGAATACGTAAACAATGTCAATATCCGATTGCGTAAACAGTTGAGCAGCGATCGTTGCTTGCACTATCACCAATTGGATAAACAATTGGATGAAGCTGAGTCAGCACGACGCAGACGTCAAAGCCGACAGCGTCGACTACTGGATTTGCTTTCTTAGGTTTTAATGGTGAAGTTAGGGTTTAGGCTAAGTTAGATTTAAGTTAAGCTTAAGCCGGAGCACACGTCCTGGCCAATAAAGTTGATCACACCATACATTTTCAATTCATACATTTTTAATTTGTATGCCTAAATAATGATGGTTGAATAGTGTTGGCGCAAAATTGGATAATGGTCAAAACGAGTTTCAGATCTATTTCAGTCACAAAATTACAAATCATAGTTAACAAGTTTAAAAGTTTTTTTTACGGATTTCGTTTTTGTACTAAGTGGAAATAATTAAAATGAAAAGGTAGCCAATGCTTTATGTTGGTAAAAAATACGACTTTTTTTTTTGAAATTTCAAAAAGAAAATATTAATAATAGTAGTAGTTGAAAATTTTTCTTTCAATTACTTGAACAGGGTTGCCATAATTTTTAAACTTATTGGTCGTCAATCGAAAACAATTTTAAGAAAAGTACGGGTTTTCCAATGGCGATGATATGATTTCTGAGTGTCATTTCTTTCGTTGTATTCAGCAAAGTTTACAATTTCATCGTGGAAAGATATACGCAAGAACAACGTTTAGAGATTATTAAAATTATGGTTTTGTAAAACTTCGAGCGTACATTTTCAACGTTTATACTCAACGTTTCAACCAAATTCAAATCTTGCACCGGAAATAATACAGTTCCTGGATGTACCTTGTCAAATGTGTCTTCCAATTCGTAAAATAACTGTTTCTGAAATTAAAGAAGAATTCACTAAACTGAACCAAAAAAAGTCACCAAGCTACGATAAAATTGGCGCAAGAGTTACAAAAATGCTCCCTCAAAAGAGTATTATATTTTTATTAATAATTTATAATGCAGTTTTGAGGTTACATATTTCCTACACAATGGAAGTGTGCGGAGTTTATAATGATTCCAAAACCAAACAAACCCGAAAATATTTTGTCGTCCTACCGTACTATTAGCGTGCTGGTGACATTCTCTTCGAAAAAAACTTATGAGTAGATTGTTACCAGTTTTGGATAAATGCAATATAATACCGGAACATCACTTAGGCTTTAGGAGAGGTCATGGGACTCCAGAGCAATGTCATCGTATAGTGAATGTAATTACAGATGGTTTTGGGGAAAAACTGTATTCTGCGGCAGTATTTTTTGATATACAACAAGCATTTGACCGAGTCTGGCGTCCAGGCTTGTAATATAAACTGAAAAAACTACTTCCTGCTCCATTTTTTCTCTTATTGAAATCATATTTAAACAATCGTCACTTTTATGTTCAAATGGAAGGAGAAACGTCAAGGCTATACAGTATCCGTATCGGTGTCCCACCGGGCAGTGTTCTGGGCAGTTTGTTTACACAATATTCACTGCTGATCTTCCTAACGTCGGTGATGTTCAAGTAGCCACTTACGCTGATGATACAACTATAATTGCATCCAAAAACACTGCGGTAAAAGTAACTCAAGTTATTCAAAATGAAATAATGGAAACTGATCGATGGCTTAAAAATGGAAAATAAAGGTTAATGAGAAATCGAAACACGTCACATTTGCTCTGAGAAGAGGAGACTGTCCTCAGGTATTTGTGAATAATACACAAATTATAAATCGAAGAGTTACTTGGGAAAGAAACATTAAAAGCTTGAGAAAAAAGCTCAATATAAAAATAAAAAAAGATGTTTTGGCTTCTTGGGCGAATATCACAGCTTAGTTTGGAGAACAAAGACTTTATAAGGCTATCTTGAAGCCTGTGTGGACCTATGGTATCCAGTTACGGGGTACTGCAAGCCAATCAAATATTGAAATCCTTCAACAATATCAGTCCATCACTCTTAGACTTATTGTTGACACCCCTTGGTTTGTGGCTAATGATCAAATACACAAAGTTTTAAATACTAAATACGTTAAAGAAGAAATAAAAAGTATAAGCACAAGATATGAGGTATGTTGAGAAGTTACATGGTCATGAAAAAGTTCTGGCAATAGCTCTACTGGATAATAGCGATACAACTCGAAGGCTGAAAAGAAATCACTTTCTAGATTAACCTTTTAGAGATTAAGCTTTGTAAATATTGTAAATAAACTCTTAGTTATAGAATTTTGGATATAATAGCTGTTCTCACTGGAGTTCAACTATTTATGTTATAATATTATATATTTTTTTTATTTATTGTCTAATTGATAGATTGTAAATAAATAAATCCAAACAAAAAAAAAATTAATTTATTACATAATGATGTAAGTGATGAAAATATTTCTGCCGTTCATGCAGGTCCTACTGATGACAGCAATTTGTCGATTCTAAGACGTTCTCTTAAATTGGGCCTGCTTCAAGTAACCTTCCTGGCGGATTTAGAGAAAGGTTTTGTACTTGCGTCCACTCAAGAATTGAATACTTTGGACCACCGTAAACGTGGCGAAGTTGCTGATTTTGATTTGGCACAACTTGAAAATTAAAACGATTTTTTAAGGAAATCATCTTCTCCGATGAGGCTCACTTTCGTCTGATGCGGTAAATAAAAAACTCTGGTGAGTTAAATAAACAAAACTATCGTTTCTGGTGCGAAGAAAACATGCAAAGTATTCATGTACAACCATCACATTGACAGTTTGTTGTGACTTCTGGTCACTGGTGACACTGTTACGGTCTATGGAGAGCGATATAGAAAAAAGTTGATCTTGGCAACATCTGGTTCCAACGTACCACACAGAATGGCAACAACCGAATTATTGCGGAAAAAGTTTGGAGATTCGAATATTTACAGGAATTAAATGGTCTCCAAGAAGTTGTGATTTAACACCATTAGTGAGAAACCAGAAAAGTTGTATACTGATGGAATAATTCCTCTAGCGGAAAACTTGCAAAAACTGGTCGACCAAATGGAAAATAATATATGATTCATTCATAATACTAAAAAAAATAAGTTGAAGTTTAATTAGAAAAAAAAATGTTTTTCAACTACTCAATAAAATGCTTTTCCATACATAGAATTGATTTGAATCCAAGTTTGTAGGGCAGCTATATCTAAAGACAGACGTGGCAAAATCGTTTTATGTCATCGCGCTGATAATTTTTATCAATACTTTACACGTTGCCTTTTATATTTTGTAAGTTTCAACCCTTGTGTTGCAATCTGGCAACTATTTATAGTCAAGTTTAAAATTTTTATGCTACACGTACTCGGAACATTTTCACATATGAACGATATTTGTGTTGCATACAGAAATTTCAAATATGCGTCTCGGCAAAAAAAAAAAATTAACTAAACCTCGAACATTTTCGAGCATTTATTTTTTATAATTTTCGATGTGGATTAACTCAGCAACAGTGCAACCTTAAACTTAAATCACTATCAAGAAACTATTGATGTTGTCCACAAACTAAAATTAGCAGATCGTCTGTGACCTATTGTGAAATAGTGGAAACTATGTATATGTATAAAAAACTTTTCCAGTTGTATCTCACACAATTTGTCGATCGCGCAAAAAGGCTCGTGCTTCAGTCGGGCAAAATTTCAAGCAGCCCACAAAAATGCAATGCCTGCCATTTTGAGTAATTATGACTTTTTAAATACATTTCATCGCATAAAGCCAATAAACAGGCAACTGTGTACTCGTACCTTACCACGTGGCTGAAGCGATTGGTTATTGGACGAAAGCATAGGGTAGAGGAGAGAAGAAGGATGGGAAAGAAGAGAGTGTTTACAATTTAGTAACGACGTTAAGTGGGTGAACAGGGGTCACACGTTACATAACCGAAACAAGATAAAACAAAAAATACAGTTTGGAAAGTCAGAGAATGGAATGCAACAAAGTGAAGAGGAAGAAATTTCAACAACAGAGTGTTGTTTAACAATGTCTGCTGATATGAGCGTACAAGGAACGCTACCGCACACCAACGCCGTTACATGCGGAGGAGCGGACGGCTCTGCATATGTGGATGCAAGCTAACGTTAAATTTTGGTGGGCAACTGCCGTCGTGGCGATGGAGCCACTTAAGTGCAAAACACCATATAATTAAATGCTTTCAGCAAACAAATGCTCACCTACAACAACAACACGACTACAGCAACTTAAGCGCTAACTACAAAAACACGATCACTTACCGGAAGTTTTGCGGAGCTTTGGCAAAATTTTATACACATGCTGTAAATTGCTCATAATATGTATAAATATATATACATGTGTTGGTGTATGTTGTATATCGTCGGGAACGTGTTAAGAATATATGTATGTAGCTAGCAAGCGCCAAGTGGCAAGTGCACGCCTGTTTTTCTGCTGCAACGGCATGTTGCATGCAGCTATACATGCTTGTTGCTTTTCTTGCAGCCATTCGGTTATTTAACAATTTCTTTTATTGTAATACATTATTTGATTTATTATCCAGCCACTACATGCCCGACATGAATTTATGCTGCTGACAATTAATTTCGGAAAAAGTTCAAAACTTAAATTGGGCCAATACTTAACATCTTTCAGGCAGGTAGTCAGCAATAAACGTCGAGAACAACAACTAATCACAATAACAGCAACACAGCGCTTAAGTGCTTGGTGTACTAAAAATGGAAGAAGAAGAAACTAAGGCAAAACAGATCAGAATTAGGTGTGCAACAGTCTGTGGAAAATGTCAGCTTACAAATGAACACCTGTAGAATATTTGGCAACTGTGGCAAACAGAAAAGCAAAACAAACAAATTGTATTCCGATTGCACCGAATTTATAATACTCTTCACAAATACAAAGTAGTACAGTTTGTACGGCTGCTATATGATATAGTGATCCTGAACATTTTCATCCGAGATTGCATTACTGCTGATTAAAAGGGTACACAATTTATTAAAATACAATAAATTTTGTTTGTATTTCGACAACTTGATGAAGGAAATTATAATGTTTAGTATTATAAATGTTAATGTAAATGTTAATAAAAACAAGTGTCGACGAGAGGGTCGGCCAGAATTTTAATACGACTTGCCGGCACTCGCGATCTATTTTAAACAGGATGGTGGTCGAATTGTAGAACGGAATATATTATCGTTGGTATCGACGCGGCGCAGTGTGTAAGCGAAAAGCATGTATATCGAATGTTGATGGTCGAATCGTTGACGGGCGAAATTATGTTGAAGGCTCGTGTGTGACGAATTGTGTTGGCTTTCAAGTTGTAAATTCCTTTTGTGAGTTTGGTTGCGTACGAGTGTAGTGTGTTATATTGGTGTTGTGATCTAATGTCATCAGCTGTGGTGAATTAAGTTGACTTCTTAGAGTGCGCCAGTTTTCCCAGGTAGAGTGGGGCAGGCTGAACTTATTTAAACAATTGCCTTAAACAATAACGTATACCAAAAGAAAAAGATGATAAAGCATATGAGCAAAATGTCAGATCGGTCGTCCAAAAACTGGAGAACCACTTCGTGTATATAGAGACAAATGGACAGACAGGCGGTCATCGACTCAGCTCGTCATGCTGATCATTTATGTATATATGGTATGTTTTATAAGATCTCTGACGTTTTCTTTTGGGAAACTTCTTGGCGAACTTTATGTGCCCTGGTAAGAGTACAAAATCGCTTTTGTTCACACAATACTATCGCTATATAAGCAAACCAACAACATCAGTTTATATCTGCCACAACAGCACATTTACAAAAATGAAAACGCCGAAACATCAAAGGAGAAATATGTTTGGAGAGTGAGAAAGCTTTATTCGGTATATATCGCGTAGTGATGCATTTCATGAAGAAAACAAGTAAGTTCGGGTGTCAGCGAACATTTTATACTCTCGCATGATAAAGTGACAATCGAGATTTCAGGCGTGGTTGTGAACCGGTTTCACCCATATTTAGTACATGTCATCAGGGTGTTAAGAAAATATTAAATACCGAATTTCATTGAAATCGGTTGAGTACTCCCTGAGATATGGTTTTTGGTCCATAAGTGGGCGACGCCACGCCCATTTTCAATTTTTAAAAAGCCTGGATGCAGCTTCCTTCTAACATTTCTTTCGTAAAATTTAGTGTTTCTGACGTTTTTTGTTAGTCGGTTAACGCACTTTTAGTGATTTTAAACATAACCTTGGTATGGGAGGTGGGCGTGGATATTATCCGATTTCTTCCATTTTTGAACTGTATATGGAAATGCCTAAAAGAAACGACT
>NW_017537074.1:65239-78669 GCF_001853355.1 Bactrocera latifrons
TATAATTATTATCTTAGATTGAACTGTCGCAGTGACAGACGGAGAATTTTCTTTAAAGGCCTCGAATATTAAAAGCCTTTTCGAGCCTTTTCGAGCAACTCAGTGGATTCAACAAAAAATTGTATTACTTTCCACTCCAGCCAAGTAGGCTATAATTAGAGCAGCCCAGGAGCGGAGCAACTTCTCTGACTTTTCATTTCCTTCTATTCCTATATGACCGGGTAAAAGATGAAGTTAACCAAGTTACCTACTAGAGGTTTGGTTATTGCCCGGTTGCACAACCTAACACAAGGAGGACTTACCTCGCTGGTTAGAGCAGAGAAACACTTGAGAGAATGAAAGACTGAATTTCCGTGTATGGTTCCTACAGAAGAAGCCAGCTCCTGTTTTTATTTCACCCTTTAATAAGTCGGTGAATAAGTAGATATTGCCCTTGGAAATGTCGATCACTAGAATGAAAAGATGCAGTTAAATCCTCGTAAGTATCTTTTTCTAGGTCGCATTGTCAGTATAGCCCAAGTTTATATGCGTTGGCCCGTTGTCGAGAATAACTTTCTGAGTTTTCATTGTATGAGATTTTTGGAAAACCGAAGCTACGTTCAAGAAGAAGATTCAACCAAACTGTCAGGAAGGCGTCAAGTTTCATTAATCCAATACATTTTCTAGTTTTCTTAAACTCTAAAGAAGCGCGTAATATTCGTCAAGGTATTATCGATACATTGTAGCATCAACTAACAGGTACTGTTAATACTTTATAAGCTACAATTAAACCAGTCAGGAAGTACGAAAACGCCGCCAGTCCATTTCTACATACATTCACAAAAATACTAACAATTATTGATGAGGTTAGGGGTTACTAAAAGTTTACTCTTTCAAATTCATTTACATTTTAGGGTTTAAATGGGTTTAAATGTGTGGATTTGCATATAATTAGAGCTGCACGTCGACTCCTTAACACGGTCACATGCTTTTACCTGTCGATTTATCTTTCATAGTGGAGACAATTAAATCTCGTTGGAAGGCGGTGAACATAATTAGACAAGGCGAACAACGATGCACACTGAAACAAACACTTAGACACACACTGTCGCTTAATGGCGAGCTTGTTAGATAAATAGGTAGACAAATGAGAGCATGGAAATCGCGAAGTTATTTTTTAAAATAATGCTAAAGCATGATTATCTAGCCAATGTCAGCTGTAGGGAGGACATTCAAGCACGCCAAAAATAATATCCACAAGCAAACATGTGTCTAAGAAATTGGAAGACACTGATTAGACTAAATGGCAGACTCATATCAGATACAAGGTGCTTTAATTGGTGTTACTGAAGTTGAATACTGGCAGTTTAAATTGTAGGAAGTCAATGGAATACTTATTAGAAACTCTTGCGACATAAGTCATAATAGTTTCCGTTATATTTAGAAACAAATTTTAGTTCGAGTTGGTAAATCCTACTTTCAGAAGATCTTATATCAAAAATAAAGTCCAGTAGAGTCTAAAAGAGTTTTTGGTACAAAATATCAAGTCGTGCTTTCAGAAGATCGAACGTATGAAATTCAAAGACAGATATATTGGGGTTCTTATCGCAAGCGTCTAAAGTAGTTTTTTTTCTAACACAAAAATCTAAATTGGTTTTTGTTGGAGTGGAATTTAGATAAGTTTTATTTATCAGGCATCCTCCTGAAAGACGTCATATCTAATTTTAGAGTCAACTGATTCGGAAGCGTGAAGTACGAAGCCAGCCAATATAAATTTTTTGCTCGTCAACTAAAAAATGCATAGGCTGGTTTTCGAAGCGAGATACTGAAACCTCTCCAATCTCTTTCTGCCTCCGCCGAAAGAAATGAACGTCGTGAATTAAAGTTGYCTGGATAACAAACAACTAAATATATTCAGTCCTAGTTAGATTTAGTCAAGCCTCAAACCAGTGTTGCCCGTAACTTTAGGGTTAAGTTTCAACGTTTTAAAGCAGGAAATTTCAACCAAAGTTTTCCATCCAGTGTGAGCAACCCTTTACATGGACTCCAACACCGAGGTCGACTTCTGGTTGTCAACTGCAAGTGTTGCACAACTGTTTTCCATATACTCTCCGATATTAGAGTTGTTGCTGCTGCACTCTTGGCCGCAACCGATACGATAATGAATTGCCTCAAAAATTTTTTTTTGCCAACTATTTGGTACATTTGTGCCTTTCAGCACTTCGGAATGGCGTCAACAACAGTGCTCGTAACTTACAGGTGTGTGGACCGTTGCTAACTTCAACGATCTTCTTGTTCTCTTTCCTYCTCTCCTTATCCATACAGAGTTTGAACTATAAATGAGTGCGGTGGCTCAGAGACAGTTACTGGCGTTTGTTGTTATTGCAATTATTTTTGTTCTCTTTTCTGTGCAACGCTGTGAGGTTACTCCTTCGGACGTGTTGGCGCTGTGTGCGTGTATAAGCAATAAATTGGCTGCCAGTAAATTGTCGCTTTGGGTCAGTTACATGCAATTTGAGTAGTCAGACGGGTAACTGCTATTCGAACTTCTTCATGGTCGAGCAATGGAACGTCTGCTCCATCGTCACCGATTTGGGAATCGAGTTCGAGTTTTCCTGGCGTGGTACTTTCAGTGCCATTCAGCAGGCTGGAGAAGTGTTCCCTCCATAATTTAAGTATGCTCTGGGCATCGGTGACTAGATCACCTTAGGAGGTTCTACAAAAGAATGCTCCGGTCTTAAAACCTTCTGTAATTACCCCTGTCGGCCAGCTTATCAAGCTCTTCGCACTCAAGCATTTCGGCCTCTTTTATTTTCTGTCGGCAACTGCGTCTCGTTTCTCGCTTCAACTCTCGGTATCTGTCCCCGCACTTTTTGTCGTCGATCGTAACGTTGCGAGGTAGGCAGCCTGTTTTCTCTCCGCTGCGACACGGCCCTCCTCGTCGTACCAGCTGTTTTTTTTTTGCAATTTCCGAAAACCAATGGTTTCGGTTGCCGCTGTAAGTAAGGAGTTTGAAATGCCGTCCCACAGTTCCCTTATACCGAGTTGTTGACGAGTGTTCTCAGAGAGCAGGAGTGCAAGCCGAGTAGAAAATCGTTCGGCTGTCTGTTGCCATTGTAGCTTCTCTACGTCGAACCTTCCATGTGTTTGATGGCGTGCTTTGTTTACTGCACAGAGGCGGGTGCGAATCTTGGCTGCAACAAGATAATGGTCGGAGTCGATGTTAGAACTGGAAACGTGTCTTCCGTCTATCACAACGTGGTCGATCTAGTTGGTGGTTTTTCGATCCGGAGACAGCCAGGTAACTTGATGAATCTTCTTACGCTGGAATCTCGTACTACAGATAACCGTATTTCGGGCCCCGGTGAAGTCGATCAGCCTCAACCCGTTTTGTGATGTTTTGTCATGGAGACTGAATGTACCGACCATAGTGCTAAAGATATCTTCTTTGCAGCTCTCATAAGGGCGATCTAAGCACTCATAAAAGGCATTTTTGGTCACATCGCCCTTCTCTTTCGTAGGGGCGTGCACGCAAATCAACGATAGACGTTCATTCACCGGAGTAAATGATAGTACTCGGCGACTCAGTCTCTTTCCCACCACGAGCCCCACACCAAACTTGCGCGCTGCTTTATATGGCCACTGTAGTAAGTGCCACAAAAATCTACTCGTCTCTGTCCTTGTCCCGTCCATCGCATTTCTTGGACGGCGGTAATGTCAAGCTGTATTTTCACGAGGACATCAACTACCTTCTCAATTAATGAACCGGCCTTTCCAGGTGCCAGCCCTCAATTCGTAGTCCTTATTTCGTTTACCACGGTCGTCATCAAAAGGGGGGTCTCTCATCCGAGGCTTGTTGTTCCGTTTCATTAGGGGTGTTTTTTACGTGGCGGGTCCCAAACCCAGCGCACAACCCTGCAGAGAGGATGTTTCGCCTTYTCACTTAAGCTCGCCTTCAAACAGATGTTGTTAGGCCAGAGGATACTTAKTCAAAGACCGGAARTCGTGAGCTGCATGAGTCATATGTAAAAGAATCGTTTTTAGCCACTCCCAAGTGAATGGCTATCAGAGAACTTTCCTCACTTACGTGAACTTCCACACATCGCTCCGTCCTCCATCACTTTTTTTCATCTCTTAGTTCATTTAGTTATACATATAAAGTGCCCATATTTAGTGCTGACCTTTGTTCTGACAAAATATTTTTCTAGTGTGCATATTCTTCATTTCAAGTCCGTATTCAAGTACTAGTAGTAGTGTGTTCCAAAAGTTTCCTGATTCCTTTAAGCAACTAAGTTAAATCGTCGTATCAGATCTCTAACTTAGAGATGTACTTAGGTACATTTAATCGGAACGGACCCTAATATTTACATGCAGCTTTAAAAACACTTCAAGCAAATGAGGAAAGCATACCCATAGCGCACTCTGGGAAATCACTCATCAAACGCAAAAAAACAAACACTTTCAATTCAAACGGTTTCACCATCAAATAAATGCGTAAGTAAACAAGTTAGCGGCAAAATTCTATGMTAATATATTATGATTTCATGAAACATTAGCCTTAAATATATTTACAATATATTTACAAAACAAAAGCGAAAGTTAACAGCGGTTTCAGTGTGGCTAATTAATTAGTGGTGCACAGCGCAAGAAAAAGAAAAGAAAGCAAAGCCCTAATAAAAGAACAACAAGAATTTAATAGAGAGAGGAGAAAAGGTAAAGAGGGGAAAGGCTAATTGTCTGACATTTGAAGGCATTAAATTGTCGTCAAAGCGAAATATTGATGAAGTCATCAAGCACAATGTTAATCGTTCGTACAAAGTTATGACTAAATACTACGGTTACCAAGTCTCAAAAAAATGATTTAAAAACAAGAAAAAACAGTAACTTCGGCTGCACCGAAGCATTTCTCTTTAGTAACTATGTGTTCAGTTTACATGGAAGCTATATGCTATAATAATCCGATCTGAACAATTTTTTCGAAGATTATATTATTACCTTAAGCAGTAATTCWCGTCAAATTTCGTGAAGATATATTGTCAAATAAGGAAGTTTCCCTTACAAGAAATATATTCCGATCGTTGAGATTGTTTAGAAGCTATATGCTATAGTAAGGCGATCTGACCAATTCGTATATTACATTATTATTATTATATAATATTACTAGCTGACCCCTCAGCCGCTGTTCTGCGTGTAATTATGTGTTTTGAAATAAAAATAAAATTAAATTTATTATTTTATTTTTTTCTTCAACGTAACGCAACTTGATAAAAATCATTTTTTGGTTTGGCTTCGGTGTACAGAAAAGATGGTTTTCACATCGTGAGGATGCCACGTACATATATCTAGACGTGTGAAAAATATAGCATTTCCAAATTTATGCCACATGCTATGTGACTATCCTTGTGTCCYGTTGATTGTCATCTCAAATACAATTTTTTCTGGAAACGGAATACGTTTGAACTGAAATGGCAAATCATTGGAACTGAAAGGAATTTGTAGAATCAAGTATTCTGTCCACTTGTATTCGATAGGTGCGTCGCAATCAGTCGGATTCTATTACACAGTTTCGGTGTATGGGGATTGCGAAGCATAATAACAACAGATCCGACTTTGAGACCCAAATGATGCGGTGGCATACCAAGCCTCTACAAAGAATTTAGAAATGCCAATGGATAATTCACGGCGTCGTCTTTATTGTGAAGACGATCGATCGATTTGTATGAGCGCAAGTCTCCCGGAATTTGACTTGAATCTTCCAGTTTAAGTCAGCCACATCGGTATTTTTGGCAGTTAACATTGCGCGTGCACTTCGGATCRGACAAACATTCGTGATGAGTTCATCTTTCGTGAATTGATAAACGGCGAATGGAATTGATATCAAACCACCGGAAGTATCTACCGGAATTGACCCATTTCCAATTTATAGCGAAGACGATGTAAAATATCTTTGGCAATGTTATTTTTGTTCGCTGGCTTACTTCTCCAAAACTTGCACACACCGTGCAATTCACAGTTCGCAATGACTTAAATGAAGTTGAACCGCCAACATTAATCGAAGGTCGAAACCATCGCCATTTTACGGGTGGATTGTATAAATTCGTCCTAAGGAATTAGTTGAGAACACACCTGAATGTCAATCTACTGGTTTGCTTTCCTTTCTGCGTAAATATTTCTTCGAGGATTCATTCCATGTATGCCAAGATATTTCTGAATAGAGCAATGTTCCGCAAACAGATCACTGGCGAAAGTTGAGAAAAAACTCGTAGATGTTAATTTTGTTGCTGGCGGTGTTTTAATTGGCTGTACTGTATTCTCCGAGATGAGATATACCCTTTGGCCATTCTCTAAATTAACTGCGAGACGCACAACGGTCAGAAAACGTTCATGAATTGCAAAAGTAAATATCCTACGAAGCGCTTTATTGCAGTTCACGTATCGACCATTTGATACTTTCTGATCTCATCTCGTTTAAGACCTATAACCGCCATGTTGCTACCTTTAGTGAGGTACTAACAAATGTATTTTATCGATTACACCAAACTGCAATACTCAACATACTCGTAAATATGAGTTTTGAATGTGAATTAGTGGTTAATATAGTACGATCCATGAGTTGTCAACTGCGACATTCATTCTTCTAAATTAAATTCTGAATATTCTGCCATTGTTGTTTGGTGAGCTACGCCTATAGATTGGATATCCATCATTTCTAGTTTGTGTTTCCGTAAGAAAAGCACGTGGATAGTGTTTCGTGCATTTATTGTCAGCCGTACAAACCAAAAAAGGATTGTAATGTTCGAAAGTTCTATGAGTCATATTGGTTTTCACCACTACGAATAATACTGGATCTTTCTCTGCATCAGGAATTTCCGCAAAAATGATTTCATCAATTTGATTTGGTGTAACCGCCATCCAAAGAAGAATGTGTACGTCCGGCAAACCTCTCTTTTGTCACTCAACAGAGTACATCTAGCATCCAACAGCACCATCAAACATCGTAACTGTTGTTAGAAAAGTTGTACTATGACATCGTGACGATCGATTATTGATTGACCGCGATCCATAATTCCGCACGTATGTCATCGCATCCTGGGAGTGCTTCCAGCCTTGCCTTGTCTTGGGCTGCCATACGTTGCTCGCGACCTCTTCGTGGCTTCGTAACAAATTTCAATCTGCAATTGATCACTTTGCGTRAARCACACATATGTAAAGTTTTCAGTGAATAATTTTCAATAATTTTTCTGTTGAATAGCCGGAATAAAAACCAAGCGACCGAAATTGAATGATTCAAATATGTAATTCACAAATCCAGAAATTGAAAAAAAAAAAATAAATTAAAACAAGTAAGGAAGGGTTAAGTTCGGGTGTCACCGAACATTTTATACTCTNATAATATTACTAGCTGACCCCTCAGCCGCTGTTCTGCGTGTAATTATGTGTTTTGAAATAAAAATAAAATTAAATTTATTATTTTATTTTTTTCTTCAACGTAACGCAACTTGATAAAAATCATTTTTTGGTTTGGCTTCGGTGTACAGAAAAGATGGTTTTCACATCGTGAGGATGCCACGTACATATATCTAGACGTGTGAAAAATATAGCATTTCCAAATTTATGCCACATGCTATGTGACTATCCTTGTGTCCTGTTGATTGTCATCTCAAATACAATTTTTTCTGGAAACGGAATACGTTTGAACTGAAATGGCAAATCATTGGAACTGAAAGGAATTTGTAGAATCAAGTATTCTGTCCACTTGTATTCGATAGTGCGTCGCAATCAGTCGGATTCTATTACACAGTTTCGGTGTATGAGGATTGCGAAGCATAATAACAACAGATCCAACTTTGAGACCCAAATGATGCGGTGGCATACCAAGCCTCTACAACGACTTTAGAAATTCCACTGGATAATTCACGGCGTCGTCTTTATTGTGAAGACGATCGATCGATTTGTATGAGCGCAAGTCTCCCGGAATTTGACTTGAATCTTCCAGTTTAAGTCAGCCACATCGGTATTTTTGGCAGTTAACATTGCGCGTGCACTTCGGATCAGACAAACATTCGTGATGAGTTCATCTTTCGTGAATTGATAAACGGCGAATGGAATTGATATCAAACCACCGGAAGTATCTACCGGAATTGACCCATTTCCAATTTATAGCGAAGACGATGTAAAATATCTTTGGCAATGTTATTTTTGTTCGCTGGCTTACTTCTCCAAAACTTGCACACACCGTGCAATTCACAGTTCGCAATGACTTAAATGAAGTTGAACCGCCAACATTAATCGAAGGTCGAAACCATCGCCATTTTACGGGTGGATTGTATAAATTCGTCCTAAGGAATTAGTTGAGAACACACCTGAATGTCAATCTACTGGTTTGCTTTCCTTTCTGCGTAAATATTTCTTCGAGGATTCATTCCATGTATGCCAAGATATTTCTGAATAGAGCAATGTTCCGCAAACAGATCACTGGCGAAAGTTGAGAAAAAACTCGTAGATGTTAATTTTGTTGCTGGCGGTGTTTTAATTGGCTGTACTGTATTCTCCGAGATGAGATATACCCTTTGGCCATTCTCTAAATTAACTGCGAGACGCACAACGGTCAGAAAACGTTCATGAATTGCAAAAGTAAATATCCTACGAAGCGCTTTATTGCAGTTCACGTATCGACCATTTGATACTTTCTGATCTCATCTCGTTTAAGACCTATAACCGCCATGTTGCTACCTTTAGTGAGGTACTAACAAATGTATTTTATCGATTACACCAAACTGCAATACTCAACATACTCGTAAATATGAGTTTTGAATGTGAATTAGTGGTTAATATAGTACGATCCATGAGTTGTCAACTGCGATATTCATTTTTCTAAATTAAATGCTGAATGTTCTGCCATTGTTGTCTGGTGAGCTACGCCTATAGATTGGATATCCCTCATTTCTAGTTTGTGTTTCCGTAAGAAAAGCACGTGGATAGTGTTTCGTGCATTTATTGTCAGCCGTACAAACCAAAAAAGGATTGTAATGTTCGAAAGTTCCATGAATCATATTGGTTTTCACAACTACGAATAATACTGGATCTTTCTCTGCATCAGGAATTTCCGCAAAAATGATTTCATCAATTTGATCTGATGTAACCACCATCCAAAGAAGAATGTGTACGTGCGGCAAACCTCTCTCAACAGAGTACATCTAGCATCCAACAGCACCATCAAACATCGTAACTGTTGTTAGAAAAGTTTACTATGACATCGTGACGATCGACTGTTATTGACCGCGATCCATAATTCCGCACGTATGTCATCGCATCCTGGGAGTGTTTCTTGCCTTGCCTTATCTTGGGCTGCCATACGTCTCTCGAGACCTCTTCGTGGCTTCGTAGCAAATTTCAATCTGCAATTGATCACTTTGCGTAAAGCACACATATGTAAAGTTTACAGTGAATAATTTTCAATAATTTTTCTTTTGAATAGCCGGAATAAAAACCAAGCGAAATTGAACGTTTCAAATATGTAATTCACAAATCAAAATATTGAAACACAAAGCAAACAAAAAATTAAAAAAAACATGTATGGAAAAGAGTTACTTTTTGGAACAATCCAATTTTCCGACTTTTCCTCATGAAAAGTATAAGATATTTTTATTTGTAAACCTTGCCCGATCCACAACGAATAACCTCTGAAAATTTCATCAAGATTGGTGCCGCCGTTCTCTTAGCGTTACAAGCAAACAAACATTCGTTCGTTTGTATGGGAAAAAAAGGGTTGTTTATACGGGTTTCCCTAAAAACATAAAAGACTATTAATTGGAGTTCACTGTACCCAACAATATTAACATTGCATGCTGAAATAGAAAACTCAAACTCCAAAGCAAACACAAATATGAAAAATTTGCTTCTAACTTTTGCTTCAACAGTTTAACTGCCTTGTCCACAACGAACCCGAACTCACATAAGCAAATAACTGTAATAATCACACATATATAACATGTGTTAACAAGTGCCGCAGACGAGTTTAAAGTTACAAATATCATGAAAGGAAAATATTATTACACATACGCCACGTTAGGCCCTCACAGTGGCAGCAGAAAATCTAGAAACAAATCTGCACAAGTAAACAAAATGAATTCACTTCACAGCGCGCAACGTCTATGGATGACTGTGGATTTTCTAGTTGTTTGCAGTGTTGTACAACAAATATGTTTTTCTCGCAAATAAAATAGCACCCGAGCATTGGCGCACACGCCAATTGCATATATGGATGTCTGCGGCTGACGCCCAATGCGGTTTTGTGGTGCGTCGCCGAGTGTTTGTTCGTTGGGCGCCGCTACAAGCCGCAACCAAAGCGGAAGCGGCACATTTAAATGCTGCGCTGAAATGTTAAATATTTGCAAAAGGAATTATGAGCTACCTTCTATGGCGGCAACAATACGAAACAACAACAAAAAGTTCGCAAACACCACGATGTTAATACTACTTGACGAATCTGAGCGATTTCGCGTAGGAACGCGCAAAGCAAGGGTTGTGTTATAAGTGCGTGCTCTGCGTGTCCATTATGTGATGTTTGAGCACGTAGTGCGCTGAATCGTAACGTAGCGCCCTTATTGGCTACCTACTGCGCGCTACAAACTTTGCTAACAGCTTTAAGCGGCTTTAAATGTTTAACGAAGTGGGCGGTGATCGTATTTAGCTGATATGCTGTTGCGCTTGGCAGGTGGCCACCGTTAACCTAATTACTCAACCCACATCGGTAAAATTCTTATCGGTCTACGAAACTCTTAGGTATGCCTTCATCTTCATTCATAGCTCTCCACTGCTTCGAAAACAATTTTTTTTATTTATATATTTTCATACCGGGAAGTCTAAAGTTATTACAATTAACTTTCTCATTTATTAGCCGGTCAGATTTTCACGCAAACACATACTTTCACTGTAGCGCGCCTAATGTTGAGCTATGCTAAGGTGCCGCTACGTCACTTTGAAACTCACAAAAACTACAAAATTCATAGAAATTTCATAAAGCACAATCTCAAAATTGTTGCGTTAATCGCTTTGATACTTCTTGACAATTCAATTCAAAACTCATTTACAAGCATTCTACATGAGCGTAAGAGGTTTCGTAGCATACTTCAGCGCGAAGCTTGCGGGTGGAAATTATTATTCATGTCTTATAGTTCGCTTTACTGTATGTACTGTTCAAATATGAAATGAGTGGCTTCAGTTTATTCAAAAGATAATGAAATATTTGCAAGCTGCTTTCAAATCACAGATTGTTGATTCTGGTGATTGCGCCTAAATGTAGACTACTACAAATAAACTTTTACGACTACTGCGTTTTGATTAGTTTGATGCTATAGTACGAATGTTGTGATGTGTAGGAACTTAAAGTGAGTCAAAATTAACGGAACGTGCTTTTTGCTTTTTAATATAAAAGAGGGGAAATTAAGGATGTCAGAGGAGAAGAGTGGAGATTTATTCACACGCCTATCTCAAATGTAGGATCGATTCTTTGGTTGTAAAGTGCCTCGTGTAGTCGAACGAAGGTAACAAAAGATATATAAAAATCAAGTGAATTAACAAATCATAAAATTAACGGTAACTGCTCAAAAATATGAAACATCTGATTAGGTACTTATACCTAAAAGAATTTTGAAATTGGACTTAAGCTTAGTTTTCGCAATCACGACACTCTTATTGTATTTCATACAATTTTAATTGTTTTCGTAACCATCAACTTGAGTTAATGTAAATACTTCCTCCAAACTCAAACCATTAATAGATAAAATTAAAATGTTTTGACGTGACGTCCCAAAAAATTGTTGCTGAACAAAATGACATACATAAGTAGCAATAGTTTTCTAACTGTTAGAAGCAAGATATTTATCTGATTTTCTTAGTGTGGTTTCAATTTAGAATAAATTTTAGAATCCTGAAAATTCTTGACCATTAAACATATGCGATATATATCTGAGAAGATAAGCAGCAACACTTTTCTTATGTTGAAGTTTCGAAATTACAAATTTCGTTTTATTTTATTATGATATTAATGACAAGAAGTTTATCTGACTTTCGTATTAAGGATTAAGTCCCAATTCAATTTTAAAATCCCGAAAAATTCCGATTGTTAAAAAATATTATTTTTAATTTTCTGACAGTTTCGGGATTACAAATTTTCGATTATGAAGTTTCTGGATTTTTTGTTTTACTGTTAAAGAAATGTATCTCATTTTTATATAAAATTTGCTGTCCCATATTTTCGGAGTTTCTACTTTCCTGTCAAAAAAAAAATTGTGTACCTAAAAATCTAACTCTCATCTTACGTATTCAGTCCCGCCTTCTTTAGAGAAAAAAAAAAGACTTATTAATAAAGTGATTCTTAAAAAGATATTAAAATTAAAGCTGCAAAAGAAATTAATGTTTATTTAGATAAAGTCCAGAAACTATTATTAAAGGTGTGATTGTAAAAAATGTTCACGAAAACTTAAACAGCATCTGTAAATACCGTGAACACTTTTTTCGAGTTACCAGTTTCCTGAACCGGAAACTTCATTTAAAATTTCTCAGAACTGAGCATCGCCATTTGAAACAATGTTCCTTCAACAAGTAAATCGTGTCTCCTTCTAGCCTTATTATACTTATGCTTTCCACATTCATTGCCTTGTTGCTACAGTTCACTTGCATAAATAAGTAAAGGGTTGTCGAGCGCGCGTAATAAATCGCTATAGCACCTCAAAGTATGCTATGAAGTTGACGAATGACTCGCAAATGAATATGTAGGTAAGCAACTTTGGACTACTTAACAGTAAATTAAAAGAGAAATGCATGCATATGTATGCGCTTATGTGCATATAGTACATATATATATATATATACTATATAAAGTGTAGTCATACGGAAATATATAGTATATATACATATATATATATATTGCTACAATGCTCGCGACAGACTGCAGCAGCACGACAATAAACTGAAAATGGCGTTGTGAATCCTACTACATGAACAAAACAATGCAGTTGTGCATTTTGCATGTGCACAATTTCATTGTGGCCTTGTGTGCCTTGCACTTCAATGAAATTTGAATATTTTGTACAAAGTGAAATTTTTTAAGCAAAAATATGTAAATAGGTAAATTTATTTGTTTTAAATTATCAATTGTTATTATAAATGATGTAACAGAGCTATTTTATGCTTTTATTTGTAAAATAACGTCAGGTTTGTTAGGGCTTTGAGTAATATTACATTTTACATATTAGAGGCATCAACAGTCTTCCTCATCTCTCTATCTTCGCTTCCACTCTCAACTCTACTGTCGTCCTACTGTCGTGGGCAAATATAGGATAAAATAAAAGTTAGCGCGAACGACAACTGTTGGCCTGCCGTCGGGTAGTCTTGCAGCTTTTTTTTTTTTTTTTTTTTTTTTTTTTTTTTTTTTTTTTTTTTTTTTT
>NW_017537074.1:79785-93261 GCF_001853355.1 Bactrocera latifrons
CCATTATTTCCACAATATGGAAAATATTTCAAAGAATACGGCTTTTATTACAAAATACTATATGACAATTTTTTATTTTTATAAATATTGAGCGATGTGAACTCTTGAATGCCAAAAACAGCTGTTTTTTAATCTTTCCAACGGCAGTAAGAACACTGATGGGTTATGAAATGCTTAAATGTAATCTACTCTTTTAAATTTTCGGTTTGAACATGGTATTATACATCTTATTTGCTTTATTTGCTATGTTTGCCAAGTGCTGCTTGAATTTCAGCTTGAAGTCCAATATTACCCCTWAGTACTTCAGCTGCGGTTGTGAAATAATCACGCACTCTCCTATAGTGAGAGTTATTTTTTCCTCAATTTTCCTGGTGCTTATGAGCAATACCTTTGTTTTGTGCTCAGTCAGTTCCAAACTCTTGGAATTGGCGTATACCATTTATGCATTCATTACATTTATTTTGTAGGTCATCGAGTTGTTTACCTACTGCTACTACTATAAGGTCGTCCGTGTATGCGATTATCTTAACGTTTTTAGGCTGTGGAATTCTTAGCACCCCATCGTAAACTAGGTTCCATAAGGGAGGGCCTAGAACAGAACCTTGTGGTACTCCGCTTGTAATAGGGTAGCTCTTGATGACTTCGGTGGTGTCGTAGATCAGCTTTCTATTTTTAAAATAACTCATAACGATATTTATGAGGTACCGAGGGGCGCGTATTCCATATAGGGCTTCGAGTATATTTTTCCATTTAGCAGAGTTGAATGCATTTTTCACATCCGGGGTGATCAGCGCACAATATTTTTTTGTACCACCTTTCCATCTTTTGCCACTTACTGTTCTTTTCGCAGTGTCGACCACTTCTTTCAGTGCATCGATAGTAGACCTCTGTTTTCTGAAGCCGTATTGTCTTTCTGATAGTCCGCCGGCTTCCTCCAATTGCAATCTCCAAGCGATTTCTTATTATACTTTCGTACACTTTTCCCATTGTGTCGAGCATACACAGAGGTCGATACGAGGAGGGTTCATCTGGTGTTTTTGTTTGGTTTTGGGTTTAAAACCAGACGCTGGACTTTCCAGGGATCGGGGAACATCCCTTCTTTTATGTATGCGTTGAACATTTTTGCAAAAAGAGTGGGCTTCGAAATTATGGCTACCTTTAGAGCTCTGTTTGTTATTCTGTCGATACCAGGCGCTTTGTTGTTTTTGATTTTTTTGGCTATTTTCAATAGTTCTTCTTCTGTAACCAGTGGGGGTTATTCAGCATCTTCGTTTCGTTGATCAGCGTTAGTAATCGGTTCGTGCGTCGGAAATAATGCCTCGACGACTTTCTTCATGAACGGAACGCATTTGGGTTGCAGCCACTTATTTTTGAATTTGGACATACAGATTTTATAAGCAGTCCCCCAGGGGTCTATATTCGCTTCTCCACAGACTTTTGTGACTTTTAAAAGCTTCTTTGAGACGGTTTTCGTTTTCATCGCTTTGATAACGTTGTAGGCGACGTCGAGCTGCATGACACAGCTTTCTCAGCGTGGCAATTTCTTCAATCCACCAGTATACAGGTGTTCGCTTATTGTGACATTTCGTCCTTCGCATTGTAATGTCGCATGCTGCCACCAGTTCCTTTCATTATGCGGTTACTAGGTGGACGCCGCCTTCGCCTGGTCCTTCGTCTCAAAAACGTCAGTGCAGCTGTCAAAATAGGTCCGTACATAAGAACGTGTTTTTTTTGTTAATATTTGACAGATGTCGTTTGCAGTCTGTCGCGAGCATTGTATTCCACACATAAGAATATATTAAAGTTAGCGAGAATGACAACTGTCGGCCTGCAGTCGTTTAGTCGAGCAGCTGTCAAAATAGGTCTGTCCATAAGAACGTGTGTATTTTAATATTTGACAGATTTCGTTTGCAGTCTGTCGCGAGCATTGTGTTCAACACATTATACTGTAATTTGTCGCTAGCAAACCGGTTGGCGGGATGCGCGGAATGAGGAAATGAAGTTGGTTGTTCGTGGCGATCAACAGAGTTGCGGATGACGTACAAAAACCTTGTGTTGCATGTGTGTGTATATATTTTATACACTCTTTATATATGTGTGTATGTATGTTTGTACAATTGCCTGTGTGTTGACTATTCAACCGCAGCAGCGTTAGCAGCCGTAAAGATACTTGGAAAACCACTAGACTACTTAATGCTGTTGCTTCTTCTCTTTGCTTTGTCAGAGTAACGGTAAATAAACCGCAGGGACATAGCTCAGCGTAGGCAAACATGTCTGTAATGAATCTATCAAAGCGACTAAGCAGCCAGCAATGACTATCAATAGAAATGATGACAGCCACGACAACAACAGCAAGAACAAAACAAACAATGCTTAATAGCAAATAAGCAGAAAGAAAACTCAAAGAGAGTAACGGTAGTTTGCTAAAGGCAAATCGAATGATAATGGAAGAGCGCCAACAAGCTAGCATACAAGCAGCACAATGTGCAACATGTAGCATGCAACAACATGTGCGCATCACGTACATACTCAGTGTATATACAATCAACTTATGCATGTTCGAGTAGTTGACCCGGTTGGTTGTTAAGTGGAAAGCAAACACTAACACATACAATGCATCAACTAAACACATGCACTTGCACATAGAAACACATGACAATACACAAACAGCATGGTAGACGAATGTTGTCTGCTCGTGCGAGAATTGTGGAGAACATGTATTTGTTTGTGGGTGTGTGGAAGAAGAAGAAGCATAAACATATTTACTTGTTTTTGTTGCTGTTTACTTAATTTCTCAATTTTGTGCCGCTGTTGTGCTGAAGAACTGTTGCTTTTCCGTGAAGTACGCTATTCAAAGTGCAGGAACAGGATAGCAACGAGCAGAAATAGCATGCGAATTACGAAACAATTTTAGACGACCGGCTCTTTAGAGTGTCAAAATAAATGTGTCTATTTATTTCAAAGATTTTCTTGCTTTTACATAAATACTTATCTTCTAATTTACAAAAATTCTTATCTGTGGGAAATTTTCACAGTGTTGCTTATCCTTCATTACTATCATGTGGCTGCATTTGCATTTAATATTTACTTATCTTATAACTTACAAAAATTCTTATCTGTGGGAAAATTCCACAGTGCTGCTTATCCTTTATTACTATCATGTGGCTGCATTTGCATTTAATATTTATTTAGGATCAGTGTTTCTTCTCATATCCTAATTTTACATATCTTCTGGTTTTCTTAAATAAATGTATTTTCTTATCTACGAGAATATCTTCACACCATCTGTGTTTGTTGCTGTTCTTGGGTTAGCATGGGATGTAACTTGCGCGCCTATTTTCGACTTTTGGTCAGTGCATTTAGCAGAGCTGTGTGCCACAAATGTCAAGCTAACTGTTTTGATTAAAAGTGGTATATACGGTTATATACTAAATTTTTCTAGTCAACGTATACTCATGTTGTAATGTTTAGTCCCAAAGAATTGGTATGTGCTTTTTGTTTTTGTTTTAACGGTGGTAACTATTTCCGAAGTCCTTTGGAGTAATAATGCCGAGTTACTTGGACTGTCGTGGGAACTCTTATAAAAAACTCTTCATTAAAGCTTCTTATTGTCAGCATTATAAACATTCTGTCTATCATTAGATAGAGCTTAGAACATCAATTAAATCCCGACCTTCGTATGAGTGGATTTCACTTGTGTTTTATACCATTGTCAAAATTGAATCCAGAATTATTACTATGAAGGAGTTTTGAGATAAGCCAACTATGATGGTTTTCAACCGGGTTTTCAACCGCGTTTAACACTTGAAAACGAACAGAGCAAGTCAGGAAAGTATAAGTCACAGCAATCTAGTGAGAAAGAACTCGTACTTCGAAATAATATATATGTACATTTTTCAACACAAATCGCTAACTGTGTATGGCAACAAAACAGCTGCAACACATATCAACTGAGAAACCAGGTCGACATAGTCAAAATCATACAAGTCTTCTTCTCTCTTAATCTTCTTATAGCCGAGTTAACAACAGCGCGCCAGTCGTTTCTTCCTTTCGCTGTGTGGCGCTAATTGGATTTTCCAGGTGTAGCTAGGTCCTTCTCCACCTGGTCCTTCCAACGGAGTGGAGGTCTTCCTCTTCCTCCTCTTCCCCGGCGGGTACAACATCGAATACTTTCAGAGCTGGAACGTTTTCGTCCATTCGGACAGCATGACGTAGCCAGCGTCGCCGCTGTCTTTTAATTCGCTGAACAAGTCAATGTCGTCATATATCTCATACACTTCATTATTCCACCGTCAACTCATCAATTGTTGTCAACGTCCAAACTTCTGCACAATATAGCAGGACGAGAATTATGAGTGACTTATAGAGTTTGGTTTTTGTTCGCCGGGAGAGAACTTTACTTCTCAATTGCCTACTCAGCCTGAAGTAGCACCTGTTGGCAAGAGTTATCCTGCATTGAATTTCCAGGCTGACATTGTTGGTGGTGTTTACGCTGGTTCCCAAATATACGAAACTATCTACAACTTCAAAGTTATGACTGTCAACAGTGACGTGAGTGCCAAGTCGCGATAGCGACGACTGTTTGTTTGATGACAGGAGATATTTCGTCCTGCCCCCGTTCACTGCCAGACACATTTGTTTTGCATTCCTATCCAGTCTGGAGAAGGCAGAAATAACGGCACGACTGTTGAGGCCGATGATATCAATATCGTTGGCATACGCCAGCAGCTGTACACTCGTATAAAAGATTGTACCTACTCGATTAAGTTCTGCAGCTCGAATTATTTTCTCCAGAAGCAGGTTGAAGAAGTCGCACGATAGGGAGTCGCCTTCTCTGAAACCTCGTTTGGTATCGAACGGCCGGAGCGGTCTTTCCCGATCTTGACGGAGCTTTTGGTGTTGCTCAACGTCAGATTACACAGCCGTATTAGTTTTGCGGGGATACCAAATTCAGACATCGTGGCATAGAGCCACTCGTGTTGTCGAAAGCTGCTTTGAAATCGACGAAGAGGTGGTGTGTGTCGATTCTTCTTTCACGGAAAAGTCATACAAGTGCTAACGCATAAAAGCAGCATGAAAGAAAACAGGAACCAAGCGACCACTCACACATACACATGCATACACTCACACACAATGAAATTGAAGAATAAATGTTTTTGTACGGATGTCTCCACGAATAGGTTTTCATATAACTTGTGGAGAAATGCAAAAAGGAAGGATTGGGTTGCCAGGCAGCCCTAACATACGCACTAACAAATACATATACTACTGCGCCCAAAAAATAAAGTGACATTGTATTTATTTTGAAAATTCTTTATTTATTTTTCCAAATCAATTTCATCCCCTTCAAAGTAATCCCCTCCCGATGCAATGCACTTATGCTAACGGATTTTCCAATCTTCGAAACACTGGTTGTAGTCACTTTCCGGGATGGTTTTCAGTTCCTTTTTCGCTGCAGCTTGAATCTCCTCTATCGTATAAAAACGGTGTCCCCGGAGCGGTCTTTCGAGCTTGGTGAACAGCCAGAAGTCGCACGGCGCCTGACCAGGTGAATACGGTGGTTGCGGAATGATATGGGTTGAGTTTTTGGCGAAATGATCACGAATTACGAGAGCAGTATGGGATGGTGCATTATCGTGGTGTAAAAACCAAGAATTGCCTTTCCACAATTCCGGCCTTTTTAGGTGGATAGTGTTACGCAAACGACGCATAACGTTCAAATAATATTCCTTGTTGACTGTTTAACCGGTTGGAAGAAATTCATAATACATAACACCACGATAATCGAAGAAAACAGTCAACATGACCTTGACTTTTGAGCGACTTTGGCGTGGTTCTTTTGGTCACGGCTTTTGGCACGATATTCGCTCGATTGATCAGTTGTTTCGGGGTCGTAAGCATAGATCCAAATCTTATCGCCAGTTATAATGCGTTTCATGACACCGTGGTAGTCGGAAAGTATCGTTTCACATACTTCAACCAGTCAGATTCTGGTGAAAATCTATTGGAAACGCTTCTCAAATTTTAAACATTGGAGGTGACAGACGTACCATTCGGTGGCTTTAGTAAGCGAAGTGAAGTCTTGCTAAAATGGCTTGTCCGAGAATGCCTTCCGTCCCCAGTAAAACTCCAGCAAGGTCTCAATGTACGTTCGATGGTTGCCGACATTGAGTTGGCGCTGCAATTTCGGTTGAGCCTTGCTCCCGATTAACGCTGATCTGGCACTGAACGTAGGTACCCATAAGGACATACGTCAACCCTTGCTTGACCTCCTTGCATTGCGACGATAACCACGGGGTCATCACAGCGATTGCACATTGCGAGCAGAGATAGCGGCCTCGAGGGGGAACCCAATTAAATGAGCACTACAAACAATATTAACAAAGCTGAATTTGAAAACGTAAACCAGCACACGATCTTTAGGCRAAGCTCAAATGTGATGCGAACACCGCCATTACATACTAATCACGAAAGCAGCACAGCAGCAATTGTTGAACAAGACAAGCAGCATTCGAACTCTTATGGCAAGGAAACCCACTACTGCAGGAAATATGTCAGCCTTTTATCAACTCGGCGAACAGATTGGTAATCTGGTTGCTATGGTTAAAGATGGAAAGAGACGGTCTATCCACCAGGCCGCAAGGGCCAACATAGGGTGGATAACCTCACTATATGAGCTAGCTGCCTCTGAGCGTGCTACAAAACGAAGCCCCTGTGAAAAACACATCCCAAACTTCTCCCTGATGATTTCGAAGCCCAGCGAGATGTCTTACGCAAAAGTGCTAAAGAAAATGAAATCAGACCTCTAAACTACTCAAGGTACGCGCAGTAGAGGTCGTAAAAGCCGCGGAAAAAGCATTTAATTACAAAAACCAACGAGAAAAAGCGTTTTAATTTTGCTAAAAAGTATGAGTGGAAGGACATTCCGTTTGTGATGGTGTGGGTTTGTATGGCAGCGAGCGGGGTTGGCAATTTAATATTTATAGAAAGCACTATGGATAAGATGGATTACTTGAACATCCTGAAGAGTAATTTACATTCTAGTGTCGAAAAATTACATTTGGATCCATGTTGGATATTCCAACAGGACAATGATCCTAAACACACGGCGAAGATTGTGAAGGAATGGATGCTTTATCAGGTGCCTAAGCAATTGGATCACCCCCCACATGGAAAACAAACAAAATACTAATTATTGATTATGTCACACATTAACACTCTGTACACTTTCTTTTGACGCCAAAAAAATGAAGAATTTTTGTTTATAACTTTTGTTGTTGTGAGAATTTTGTTTTTGTTTTCCCATAATTTAGAAAAGAATTAAATACCATTTTTTATAACATGTCCCATTGTTTCATTTAACAAATATATGAAATTCAATTATTGATGTAATAAAAAAACTTGTACACTTTCTTTTGACGCTGACTGTATGAGAGAAGTGGCTTCGGTACATAGACTGGCATCATTGAAAACTTGCTGTGCATTCAGAACAGTATCGGATGATGCAGGCGATGTTATATCGGGAAGACTCCCCATAGACATAGCAGCAGAGCGTTGCTCATTAGTCCGAGACATGAGGGCCAACATGTGACTTAAACAATATAGGGTAGAAATGGAAAAAAACGACGAAAAATGCTTCCGCAAATGCCAGGAGAAATGGAATACCTCAACGAAGGGTCCACCCCACCCACTCTCTGATACTCAATATCAGAGAATGGGGAGGTGACTACCTTATGCAATTTCTATCTAGCCACGGCTGCTTTAGAAACTATTTGTATAAATACAAGCATGTGGAATCTCCTCTCTGCATGCACTACGAAAATTATATTGAAACAGCAGATCACATACTGGAGGAATGTGTCCGCTTCCAAAAGGAAAGGCAAATACTTTCTGATAAACTGTACCGATACCGTATATAATGCAAAGGGTACGAGAAGACGAAATCGCTGTAAAATCGAGAGTGCAGTCCCGAGAATACCTATGACATCATAAGAATTTACTTATAAAAGAGCTGTTTTATACATAAACAATACCTGCCCTGCGAAGGAAAGTTCCGCAGGGAACCACATTTCTGTGGGCAAGGGGGTGCTTTAGCATGTATGCGCTTTATGCGAAAAACGCAATAGCTCAACGCTAAGCTCGTGCATGACTCGAGCAAACACTTGAACGCAATTATGGCGTTAATTAAGTCTTCGCTGGCGCTGCAATTCAACAACACATTTATACACCCGCCGTCTTAATGCGACGCCAGCATTTTGATGATGCATTTGCTGGAACATGATGCGCGTGCGCCACGCGGTTTTATACCAACCATTCTATTGTCATTGCTTTAGCAACGCGGCGGTTGTTCCTGCGCGGCTTGTTATGGCGCGTAGGCAGTGCGTTTGCTTATTTGTTACACTTTCAAACGGTTTCCGCGATGCATTCGTAAGGGGCTCTAGGCATTTATGGCGCAAATTTCACTTCATATACGCACCCGCAATAGCAGCGGCGTGGTCGAACAGCTGGTTTTGTTGCGAACGCAGCATTGAATTTGCATAATATGCTTGACACCCTATTCTTCATTACCTCCAGATTATGATATTAATCTTCTTAACTCCAAATAAAATCTTTAATCTTAACTCCAATGACACTTTTTATATATATTTTTTCAAAACTAGGTGGCAACCATAATTTTGTTTATTTAACTTTTAATTTATACAGTTTAAAAAATATTGAAGCGACAGATGTCGGTATATGTGCTTATTTGTCAACACTATTTTAATTTTATAAATATTTATATATTAATTTATAACTGTTTTTAATAGCTTTAACTTGTAAAAATTCGACTGCCTAAATATCTAAATTTATTTTTCAATTTTTCTTCAAAACTTATTGGAAATTCTAAATATTTGTATACTCTTTCTCCCTCTAATCTTAAAAATAGTTAGAATCGATTCAATATTTTCCTTAGCTATACAGCGTTTGTCGAATTTGCAGGTGGCTTTATACAGTATACATTGGCCATTGAGTTATCTCAATGAAATTAAGAGAGCCTGTTTAACTCATAGCAGTTTATTATTGTACATAAACCGCACAAAATTGGGCAAATATTCGACCTAGGCCAAACATAACTAATATCTTCATTTTCGAACAACCAGCTGACTTTAATTCATATCATTGACGACTGTATGTGAGGTACCTTAAGTTATTTACGGCTATAAGACCGAAATTTCCAAACAAATTTCTGAGAGAACTTTTAAATATATTTATCCAAAAAATTTTACACATACTATGGTATCTCTCAGCTGTATTTTAATTAAAAATATTAATTTGAAAAGGAACTACAGCTGATCTCCCGGAGCTCCTCTCAAAAAGAACGTTTTGCGATAACCCTTATATCTCAGAACTGAATCCTCTGAAATTTAAGAAACCCGAAAACAGTTTTCATTAAAGTAATACTTGTGTTAAATCTAGCAAAGCAAATCCAAAGAATAAGCAAAATAAAATTTTTGGACAAAATGGCTGTTTCTCAAATAAAAATCGATTTTTTACCAAAATTTTGGCTTTAAATTGTTAATAAAAATATTTATTGGTTAGAAAAAATCTACGTTTAATAACTTAAAGTATATTTAATAAACTCTCCAAGCACTCTGAAACGGCTTTTCAAATTTCCGTGGAACTTCGAAAATATTTACCGGACAGGTAAGAAATGTTCCGTATGCATTTTTAATACATATATGTATATGTATATTAAGAAAATAAAATATAATAATTAGTTCTTGTAAAATTCTAACTGTATATAACCCCTTAATGAAACCTAGGAACATTTTAACAGTATTCGTATTGGCCCAAGGCGTAAAATCGGTTCGATACTTCCCCAAACTCCCATTTACTAAACAATAAATGTTATGTATATATTATGATATTGGTTTTTCTAACAGACTTTTTGTCGAATATGGCATTTATTGTCTGATTTACCACCTAACCCTTCCTTACTTGTTTTATTTATTATTTGGATATAATAATCTATTACAAGGTTCAAAAATGTTTTAAGTAGCGGAAGTGCTTTGCCAACTAACTACTATTTATCTTTAACATCAGGGTTTGTTTTCATAATTTTAGAGAAACTACAGTACTGTCTAAAAATAAATTGGGTTTTTACAATTCCAGTAGTAATATATAAGATCTGAATTTCTTCACCTACTTTTCTTTCACCCCCGCTTAGTAGCCTAAACATATTCCTCGTTATCTTATTTACACACATATCTAGAAGCATATGAAACCTTCCCAAAACCGTTTGTTTACTCAGTATTTTTACAGCGTCACCAAGTTTAGCACGCTTCCATAAAGAAAATAAAAAACCTAAAGCTGTCTCTGCCTCGAAATATTTTTTATTTTATTTTTTTTATTTTACATATTGTCATTTTATTGCACTTTCGCACATTTGCTTTTCCAAACAAAAGCTATTAATAGCAGCGCACAGTTAAAATCGTGTGTGCCTAAAAAAATAAAAAATATTTTTGTAACACCTGCTGCAAATTATTCGATATGGCTAGTTCCAGACATAGACAAGAATAAAGAAGACTGCCCAAAATGTTTACATAAATCAGTTTAGTGGAACATGAGAAATCGTGAGTATCTTTTTGAGAACGAAAATTTCGAGAAAAATTCGTTTGGATTATCAGTTCCGTCCAGTAGAATTTCTTAATGTTAATCAATTTGCCTGCCAAGTCAGCAATATACTTATATTTTCAAACATAATTTAAATTTTTAAAAATACTCTTTTAAACATTTTCTTGAAAATCAAATCGATCTTGTTATTTCTAGACTAGAAAAACCCATTAAGCATTTGAGTGGAGTTGCACCATTAGTCCAGATACAAATATAAAATTGACCGTCAAATTTAATTTTTGTACTTAATTTGCATACAGATCCTACAATACTTCAAGATTGAGTTAAAAGTAATTTGATTTGAAAACTATTGATGTAATCGTTTTTTTAGTGAACTTAAAATTTAAATTGTAAATCGACATTGATAAAGCGAATAAAGTGAAAACCGAAGAGACGAATCCGATACAATCATAATTTGTAGACTAATTAATAACCGACTCAATTTCAGATATAACGCGCTCAAACTATTTACTCTCTTTAAGGGGCTATACCAATGTAAGGCATAAATTAGCCGATTTTCGTGAACGTAAAAAGGTATATTTAAGCTAAATTTTAAGATTTTTTTTAAACAAAAATATTTAAAAATAACGAAGTTTTAATATGTATTTGGAGGTGCCAAAAAAATAATGCCCCAACTGCTGACATAATTCTGGCCGAATGAATTGTTGAAACAGAAAAATTCAAAAAGTAAAAAAAAAACTTAAAAATATTTCTTATACAATAACCTATGGTCTTTGAAATTAACAAATTGGCGTGATTTTGAAAAAAATCGTTTTTGTACATATTCAACAACAATCAGTTTTAATTCGATCGGTTAATTTCTCGTTGAGTTATGAGTCAGCAATTTTGAAAAATGGCGTTTCGAGAAAAACACGATTAAACTTATATGTGCTTCACTTATAAAAGTTTGTACCTCTGATCGATCTTTCTTTAGAACATCCAAAAACTATTCAAGATATGACCTTGACGATTTCACAGAATCATTTTGGAAATATAAACTATCGAAAAAGCAAAAAAAAAAAAAAAGTGAAAGTATCACACTGGTATAGCCCCTTAAGCCACGAGAAAAATAGGTAATTTCGCACAGACGAAGGGAAGGGAGTTCTTTAACGATATCTAAAGAAAATTTAAACATCGGGCAACAGACTGGTGTAAATCAATAATTCAAAATGTAAAAAAATTGATGTTGTCTACGAAAAAAAGTTCTTGCTAAAACTAAAGCGAGCTCAAAATATTATTTTTGTTTACGATTGTTAAGAAAAAAAGAGTAGGCCTAATATTGGTCTAAATGTAGAGACCGTAGTTCAAATTAGGTTATTATAAAAATTAAGTCTAACACAAAGCTAAAGTGAGGACATGTATATTATATATATATTTTCCCGTAGTTCCTAGGTGGAACATAGGGCCACAATAAACAAATTATAATTCATTTTGTTTACAGCTATAAATTTAATTTCTCTCCAAGGGTAACCACTTCTCTATGCTTCTGCTTCGACTTCCCGTCTCCAGGTGGTGGCTGGTCTACCGCGTCTTCGGCTTCCTTGCGGATTCCAATCTAGCGCTGTTCTGGTAATGTCGTCGTGAGGCTTTCGCAGAGTGTGGCCGATCCATTTCCATTTACGACGTCGAGTTTCGATGTAGATCGGTAGTTGTTTGGTTACGGTCCAGGGGTTAGTATTACTTTTAACGATAGGCCAGAATATCCGCAAAATTTTTCGAAGAAGGATTGCAGAAATTGTAGAACATTCGCTGCAATATTTCCCGTCTCGCAGCCATATAATACAACGGATTTCACGCTTCAATCGAATATTTTTAGCTTAGTACGTATGGATATATGTGTTGATCTTCAGACTTTTTCCAACATTCCGTAGGCAGCGCGATAGATATGATGCTACCTAAATAGCAAAACTCGTCGACTTCTTCGAGACCTGTTAAAGCGATCTGTAGGTTTGGCGTGTCGGTTGTGTTGATGCTCATGAATTTTGTCTTCGCTATATTAATTTTAAGTCCAGGCAGATATCATCCGCATAGTCCAAATCTTCAAGGCTACAGTTTAAACCCCAAGATATTCCTCTATTAGTCGCACATGCTTGGCGCATCACCAAATCCAATACCAAATTGAATAAAAGGGGAGATAGCACACACCCCACCAGTCCTGACTTGGATACCGCTACTTAAAATATTTCTACACCTTACTCGACAACTAGCTCCTGAGTACAGCTGTTTTATTAAGTTAATTAATTTTTCCGGAACTCCTTTGCTTACTAGGGCTCTCCAAATCGCATCATGTTTGAGAGTGTCGAACGCTTTCTCAAAATCGATAAAGCAAAGGTAGAGAGGAGTTCGCCACTCTACCGACTACTCTACAATCAATTATTTAGATAAGAGTATTGCCTTAATTATTATAAAAACCAGTAAGGATGGACTAAGTCTGAGTGTCTCCAAACATTTAATACTCTCGCATGATAAAGTGATAATCGAGATTTCAGGCGTGGTTGTGAACCGATTCCATATTTGGTACATGTCATCAGTGTGTTAAGAAATTATTATATACCGAATTTCATTGAAATCGGTCGAGTACTTCCTGAGATATGGTTTTTGGTCCATAAGTGGGCGACGCCACGCCCATTTTCAATTCTTACAAAAGCCTGGGTGCAGCTTTCTTCTGACATTTCTTCCGTAAAATTTGGTGTTTGTGACGTTTTTTGTTAGTCGGTTAACGCACTTTAAGTGATTTTCAACATAACCTTTGTATGGGAGGTGGGCGTGGTTATTATCCGATTTCTTCCATTTTTGAACTGTACATGGAAATTCCGAAAAGAA
>NW_017537074.1:94791-106083 GCF_001853355.1 Bactrocera latifrons
ATATGGGTGACATCGGTTCACAACCACGCCTGAAATCTCGATTATCACTTTATCATGCGAGAGTATAAAATGTTCGGTGACACCCGAACTTAGCTCTTCCTTACTTTCTTTCTTTTGTTTTTCAACATTTCGTTAATATCGGTCGGCGTTCTTTTTGCCATTAACGTTAGGCACACCAAGGGACATGAACGAGTACTCCCAGGATGCGATGACATACGTGTGGAATTATGGATCGCGATCAATCAACTAGCGATCGTTACGATGTCCTAGCATGACTTTTCAGACAACAGTTACGATGTTTTACTGGCTTTATTTTGAAACAACGTATATGTGGTGCTGTTGGATGCTGGATGTACTGTGTTGAGTAGCGGAAGAGAGGTTTTCTGAACGCACAAATTCTTCTTTGGATGATGGTTTCACCAGATAAACATGATTAAATCATTCCTGCGGAAATTCCTGATGCAGAATTAGATCCAGTATTATACGAAGTGACGAAAACCAATATGATTCATTGACCTTGCGGACACCACAATCCCACTTCGGTTTGTATGTCTAACAATAAATGCACGAAGCACTATCTAGGTGCTTTTCTTTCGGAAACCCAAACTAGAAATTATGGAAATCCACTCTATCGTCATAACTCATCAGAGGACAATGGCAGAAGATTTATCATTCAACTTAAAGGAGTAAATATCGAAAAAGAGAAAGACTCATGTCAATGTTTGATATTGTAGTTTTGTGAAAGCGATTAAATACGTTTGCAAATACCTGACCAAAGAAAGCAACATGGCGGTTATTGATGTTGAACAAATTTACATTGACAAGTTTTTTCTCAATTTGCGTCAGTGATTCGTTTGCAATGTTCTGGCTCTATTCAGAAATGCCTTGAAATTATAAGTGGAATGCATCTTCGAAGAAATAGTTTTGCAGAAAGCAAGGACAACCAGTAGATTGACATCCAGGTGTGTTCCCAACACCAACACTTCCTTAGGAGGAATTTACATATGTCATCACTATGACGTGTGATCTCTATTTCTTTTACATATACTCATACACTTCTTCATTTTCGTCTATGTATTCATTTTCATTCATTTTCTGTATTTGTTAATTTGGAGTTCAAGTTTGTATTCAATGCTAATGTAAAGTCAGTTGACAAGAAGTAATAAAACCGAAAGGTCTATTTGACAAGAAGCTGAGTGTCACATAATCCACCCGAAAAACGACGATTGCTTATACATACCTTCGGTTTCTATTGATAAATGAACGTGGTTCAATTTCATTTGAGTCATTGCATACTGTGATTGGTAGAGTGTGTCTAACTTTTTGAGAAGCAATTGCTGGAACATGATAATCAATGGTATCGAACGATGGACGATTCGATAGTTACTTCGCACCATTTCGACATTGCAGCCTTAAAATCCGCGTCAATTATGGAACAAAATTACATTGCCGAAGGTTTTACATCGTATTCGATAAGAATTGGAAATAGACAAATTTCGATTCCAGTGGTTTGAGATGGAAAAGTGTCTTGCAGCATGCGGCGTGAACGTGTCAATTGCAAATATTAATGGTATTTCCTAACCTGATACAACTTAACTAACTATGAAAAGTTTCGAATGTTATTAAACTTAAATTTTATTAAGTGTCGCTTAAAAGTGCCCTTACACGACACACAAGTGCATTCGATCCTTTGTCGCGTTGTGTGCGCACAAAATCTCTTTTCTCTCGTGTCGCCGAACAGTGAAGATCGCGGACGAACAATGGCAAGTGTTAAGGGGGGAGCTTCAAAAAATCGATTTTTTTGAGTTTTTTTTTGGGAGGGAAAGAAATACTTGATTCAAGTGAAATTTCCAGGCCTTATAGTTATATATTTGAACATCTCTCACAAATTTTTTGGATACGAAATCTTTGATATTCTTCCTTTGGGAAGCAATGGTCCGATGCATCTCGCATGTGCATTTTTCGGAGGGCGGGAATGGATGCAGGTCGCAATTTCTATCAGAAACAAAAAATTCTAAAATATTCATATTTTTTAATAACTTATCTTCTAGTTAAACTAAGAATATTCCAAAAAAAAAAAAATGTAAAAAAACTGAAAAAAGTGGTTTTTGGTAAAAATGAAAAACCGAAATATCGCGCGTCAAAGTTTTCATATACAAGCGCTCATATACATACATATGTATATGCTAGACGCTCGGTCATTATTTCTCTTCTAGTTTCGATAATATTTCGAATTCCCGTTATATTCCCGTATTATTTGAGGACATATTCTTAGATAACTTTTAAAGAAATTTAAGCAAAAAAATGTTTGAAGCTTCTAAAGCATTAATAAAGATTTCGTATCAGAATTTATTAAACTTATAAAAAAGTAATTAGCAATTTTTCAAACGAAAAGTGAAAAATATAAAAATTAAATTGAGAAAAATAAAAGTTGGAATAACTTATTAACGAAATACAAAGAAATAGATAAAAGTGCTACAATAGAAATAAATTCCAAGAAATGTTCCGCTTGCCTGTGACACATGCTTACTGTGTGAAGAACGAACGTCAAATGGATTTGTGTGTCGTGTATGGGCGAAACGAATTCCCTAAGTCTAAGTCTAAATCGACTTAGCAAGTCAAGCTAATCATTCATTTATATACTTTATAGAGCCTCCAACTTTTTCTACTGAGTGTTAAACTTAATAAAGCCTAGCTAGTGTATAGAAAACTAAAAAATCAATGAAAACCCATTGGCATTTGGAAACCTGACGAAAAATTGATTTTCTATGCTAGCTGTATGAGTTAGGGGTGGAAAAAATGTCTATTAAAACGGTGCTTTAAGCTAAAGTAGACCTCAAGTCACTATCAAAATTGAAGAAAAGATCTGAGACTTCTTTTAATTTAGAAAGCCCCCAAAATTAGCTTCGTCGGCATAATAGATATAATATGGCCTACCTGGTGAAGAAATATTTTCTGAAAAGCATGGCGTTGTACCTTTTAATTTTAATAATTAAAGAAAAACTTCCGTCTCTTTAACTTACTAAAGACAAAAAAGGAAAAGCGATTTTGTTTTCTGCAGATAGACATGGTAATTCGACGCACCTTCTTGTAGTAACTTTGAAATAAAGAAATTTTGGATGCGGCTGGTGGATCTTATCAAAGTTATACCATTGCCACCACCAATATCAGAAAGTGAACATACGGTACTATCAATCAAGTTTCTACAATATTCTAAAAAGTATTTAGTATTCGATAATAATAAATACAGAAAAGGGATGGAAATTAATAGCGTGTGAAATAATGATGACAATATCAGCAATCTTCTATCAAAATAACTATCCCGAGGGGAAGGTCTCTAAGTGGAAACTAACATAAACTACCACTAATAAGAGAGTGGTAATTCCAGCTTTGTGGTATATAAATTTCCTAGACACACTTTCAAAAGGCATCAAACTGAACAAACTATTAAGTTACCAACCATTAGCTCGCCGTACTATGACTTCAGGTGGAAGACTTAACCAACCTGAAAAGGATGTAAATTCTTAAGCAGGCAATATGTCAGATATTATTAGATCATATTTAGAGCATATACGGTTACAAGCATAAGAGTGTAGATATTTCGTGTACTTTACGTATGACTTCACTTCAGTAAACATATATAAATCCAATGATAAGGCGGAGCCACTACAGTCAATAGATATACACTAATCAGATAAAAAAAAGTTATGCATTTAGGAAAATAATATACTCTTCAATAACAATCTAATGACGAAAGGCAAATCAATAGAAAGAAAGGTAGAAATTGATTACATAAGAAGCTGATGAGTACAGAGTCAAACAAATTATGAAATTATAATGGTTTCGATAGAAAATCAAGTGGTTTCGGCTGGGTTTCATTTCAGCTTGTAAGACGCCCTCGCTTAGATGATGATAAAATCTTGAATATTATCAGAGCTTAAAGGTCTTTAAGTAAATACAATAATTTCTTTGGAAAAAAGAAAATATACGAAAGAATATATCGATGACATAAAGAGGTTAGAATTATGAAATTTCATCCGCGGCCACTAGCTACAAACATTTACACTAACTCACCGTTGACTTGAACATGATTTCGACCAAAAACTAAATTAAAAGGAGTTAAAACTTTGTGATAAATTAATGCCGAACACTCTAAGCCAACAATACGATTTCTCGTAAATATCGAATATTTACACGCAAGGCAACATACTTATCATTTAAATCGCCACGTGGTGTAATTGTATGTGAATGGAAGATGATATAGTAAGGTTGAAATTATATTATCGAAAGATGGATTGGAAAATGTATAAATTGCAAGAGAGGTTCCCAATCGAAACCTAGAAGCAATGTTTTGATATACCTTGCCACTCAGTCTCAATACTATCATTTCGGAAAATTCGTTGAGAGCGGTTCGATAAGCTCTTAGCCTTAACAGCGTCACTACAGACATTTGAATCGGGGTAGAAATGTTGCCGCGGTTGCTTACTTTATATAACAATCGTCAGTCCACTTCAGAGCAGTATTTGACGCTATGCCAGCGCAATCTGAGCAATCTGTCTTGTGAGCCGAAACAGTCGACATCGGCGGAATATCCAGTTCCGAAGAAGCCGAAATCTGTTTATCTGTTGGAAAAGACATACATACATAGCTACCGTTTTTTGTTATTTGCATGATGTAATCTACATCGACGACAAATTAGAGGAATGCGAAACGGCATGGCTCTAAATATACATACACTTTAGTATATAGATAAGTGGTAAAAATGACTTCAATGCCGGTTGCGGACTTTCGCATAGTTCTCCAAATATATTGTAGAAAATTACTTATATTTATTTTATTTTTTTATTCATATTGTGTAATGATTTGTATGTTTTGAGTAACAAATTTAATCGAAAATTGTGTTTTACGGAGTTGAAAAGCTTTATTAGAGTTTTTGGACCATGAAAGACTGTAGGTATTAGTGATGATATGAATACATTTATGTAAGGATGGTAATTGAAATTGATTTTTCATTTGTCATGCAACGGTGCTTTCGTTACCAAAGAGAATACTCGGCATTACTGAGAATGCCACTGCCAATATTTTCATAAATGACGATAACTGGTTGGGTGGCACACTCTTCAAAATTGACAAACAATTGATGAATGGTTTTGGGTTTGCCAAGCAGAGTNCCAATATTTTCATAAATGACGATAACTGGTTGGGTGGCACACTCTTCAAAATTGACAAACAATTGATGAATGGTTTTGGGTTTGCCAAGCAGAGTGGTSCCTTGTTGTTTGAAAATAAAATATACTTAATATAACTTATACAYTGACTGACGAATTTTACAAAAGATTTTTTAGAAAAACGAAAATTTTCATAAATAATTGTAGTATATGGGAGTTGGGGTACACAAATCTTCACTGTGCTTTATTAAGGTACCTGCCATCGGTCATATGGTTATATGCGAAGTAGGTCAAGTTTTCGCCAAATTTTATTTATTTTAAGTATTTTTTAAAGGGAAAGTATTGACCCAATTCATTCCATTTTTGATACACAGAATTACTATTGTCAGTTTATAGGCGTGGCATCGGACCACGGCCATCTACGAGCTCGTAACTTTGGTACTAAGGAAGCATTATCAAGATATCTCAATTTTTACTCAAATTACAGTTTGCATGAACGGAAGGACAGGCAGACAGTCAACCGGATTTAAACTCGTCCCATTCTGATTATTTATGTATATATATATAGCTGTATATCTATGTCGATTAGTTTTAGATGATACGTACAACCGTTAAGTGAAAAAAAAACTATAATACTCTTTAGTAACAAGTTGCAAGAGTATAAAAATATAATATCACGAAATTTTCACGGAAATTTTAATTTTTTTGTGAAAATGTCTTACAAAAATTTAATTTAAAGTTGTTCTTGCTTTGTCCAAGTTCTAAGTTAATATTTTCTCTAAAACATGTATTTTTTCACTTAAGATGATTCTGTAAAGAGTTATATTGCCAAAGCGGGTGCATCTGTTTTCAGTGGGGTCATTGAAAATGGGGTCACAATAGTCGGGGATCAAATATTTTTTCCCAAAAATTTCAGAATTTCTTTTAACATTAACCCTTTAAACCATACCTTCTAAAACCACAAAAAGTCCATGCCAAATTTAAACCTAGTAACTAAAAAATGCTACCATGATATGTGTTGGTAAAGCACCCAATTCGTTTTCTCCATAATATCCAAATAACTCAGCTTTACAATCTTTTCATTTCCCGTTCAAAGCGTTTGTTTGATTTGATTGTTTTGATTGCTCCCAAACTGTTAAAAGTACCCTAAATTTTTGCCCGACATTCGGCTTATTCAGTTGTTTGAAAAGTCACGAGAGCTTACTGTCACTCGCACACTTCCCGACGATTTAGATTATAGAAGTTTAACGGTATAAATTATAAGTTCTCAACGAGCGTATTAGTGAAAAGCCATTCAGAAACTCACGAGACCTTACTGGAACTCGCACACTTCCCGACTATTTAGATTAGAGAACCTTAGCGGTATAAATTGAAAGTGCTTAACGAGCGTCTCATTGAGAAGCTTTGCGCTCAGCAAATCAAGACTTGATTCCACCAACCAGCATAACAATGTTTTGCATAAGCAACATATGGTATGAAAGTTTAACCGCTTGCTAGCGAATTTCCGAAGGTCTAGCTAGCGCTCGCTGCACTTTACTTAAACAACTGTTATACGAATGCATAATTTAGTGTTTGTTAACGTGTCTACGGTAAAATACGGAGAAAAGCGAGTAATGGATTATGTGTCTAATTCGTGTGTTTTTCGTAAAATTTTCTATTCAAAGCAGAGATTACGGCCTTTCTGTTGCAGGAGGACGGACGTGCATACGCGTCCAGTCGTTGATGTGTGGCAAGAACACGAGCGGGCATTTTGTCGGTTGCTTGCTTCGTTTTCCTTGGCCAGAATAATTGGTTGGTTGGACGCTTTAATCTAACGGCTATACAGTCGGCAATTACAAAAGGTTAATGAAAGTATCGTTTCAATGATTGCAACGCTGACTTCGGTTTGATAGAAAAAAAGCTGAAGTTTTAAAGGCAAATTCAGAAAAAAAAACTCACTTGAGTGAGAGTGAGCCAACGTGTTTTGTTGGCTGAGTGAGTTGTGTTGCGCGATTCAGTCTGCCGTTCACTAGCGTTTGTGTCGTGTGTGTGGCGCAGCCGACAACGAGTGTGGTCGTTGAAATGCTTACTCGACAGAACTCAAATATCCTGCCAATGATTTAAGCTATGTGTTGGTGGGTGAATATATGTTATTTTTTTTAGTAGCAAGCAATAAATATATTTTTCCGCTCATATAAAGCGTATTGTTGTGTTGTCAGGTGTAGAGAAATGTTTTTTAAGTGCTTTGTGTGTGTGATTCTTCTTGTTGATTCTTTTGCAAAAAATTTGCACTCCTGGCATAAAATTTGTGAAAACGTCAATTTGTAGTAAAGCAAACAAAACAAGTAAGGAAGGGCTAAGTTCGGGTGTCACCGAACATTTTATATTCTCGCATGATAAAGTGATAATCGAGATTTCAGGCGTGGTTGTGAACCGATTTCACCCATATTTGGTACATGTCATCACGGTGTTAAGAAAATATTATATACCGAATTTCATTGAAATCGGTTGAGTAGTTCCTGAGATATGGTTTTTGGTCCATAAGTGGGCGACACCACGCCCATTTTCAATTTAAAAAAACCTGGATGCAGCCTCCTTCTGACATTTCTTCCGTAAACTTTAGTGTTCTGACGTTTTATGTTAGTCGGTTAACGCACCTTTAGTAATTTTCAACATAACCTTTGTATGGGAGGTGGGCGTGTTTATTGTCCGACTTCTTCCATTTTTGAACTGTATATGGAAATGCCTAAAAGAAACGACTCTATACAGTTTGGTTGACATAGCTATAGTAGTTTTCGAGATATGTGCAAAAAAGTTAGTAGGGGGCGGGGCCACGCCCACTTTTCCAAAAAAATTACGTCCAAATATGCCCCTCCCTAGTGCGATCCTTTGTGCCAAATTTCATTTTAATATCTTTATTTACGGCTTAGTTATGACATTTTATAGATTTTCGGTTTCCGCCATTTTGTGGGCGTGGCAGTGGGCCGATTTTGCCCATCTTCTTTGCTCGAACTTAACCTTCTTATGGAGCCAAGAAATACGTGTACCATGTTTCATCATGATATCTCAATTTTTACTCAAGTTACAGCTTGTACGGACGGACGGACAGACGGACGGACGGACAGACAGACATCCGGATTTCAACTCGACCCGTCACCCTGATCACGTTGGTATATATAACCCTATATCTGACTCTTTTAGTTTTAGGACTTTCAAACAACCGTTATGTGAACAAAACTATAATACTCTCTTTAGCAACTTTGTTGCGAGAGTATAAAAATTAATAAATTGGGGAAAAATACTAATTTGAATCGTTATTACTATGCCAATACAAGATTTTTGGGTTAAAGAACGTTACATCCTTCTTAGTGCATGGATATCCTACCACTTTGCATGTGACGTTGCAATCTGCTGACGAAGTGACAAAATAAGTCTCAAACACAAGATTTATTTTATGGAATGATTTAAAGGTATAAAAGACTTGCAAATAAGTATAAACGCAGCGATGCAAAAAAAAAAATAAATAAATAAATTAATGTTGTAAAGAACATAAATTATATTAAAAAATCTTATAATTTTATCCTATTAAAAATTAATCTTATGGATAATTTCGTTACATAATTATTTAAGTAATAAATTAAGTAGGCAAAATTCTGATTTCTTTGGCCCCGCGATCTGAAGGTACCGTTGGAAAGAGGAAGTTTTCCTGATTAAAAAATATACAGCATTATAGGTACTGCAAACGCTTACATTATTCGACTTAAAGTTAAAAAATTCCAAAACTTCTCAACAAGCTATTTCAATACATTTAACACACTTTTCGCACATTTTTCTAAATGTTTTCAAAGTTAGAAGGAAAATAGTGACCGAGCATCTAGAAGATATATGAGCGATTGCGAAGAAAGCGAAAACTTTGACGTGCGATTTCTCTTTATTATTTTATTATTATAATTTATTATCTTTGGCATTAAATTATCTTCTATTTAAACTAAAAAAAGCTAAAGTTTGAACATATTTTTAATCAACATAAAGGGGAAAACCAAATTTTTTTTTAAGTTTTAAAAAATTGTAGAATTTTACACTTTTTTTAGAATTTTTAAGTATAACTAGAAAATATGAATCTATTTAAACTTTTTGTTTCAGATAGAAATTGCGGCCTGCACCGCCGTCCGGCAAATGCACTTGCGAGATGCATTGGGCAATTGCTTCCCAAAAATAGAATATAAAAGATTTTGTATTCAAACAATGTGAGAATGATGTTTAAATATACAACTATAAACCTCAGAAATTTCATTTCTATCAATTAATTCTTTCCCTCCTAAAGACATCCTCAGAAAAATCCATTTTTTGAAGTTTCTAAATCAAGCTCTTTTATTTACTAGACATCATTTATGTGATAAAAATTATAAGGAAATGGAACGCTCCCATAATATCATAAGGCATTTCGCTGAAAATCGTCTTTCTTTATTAACAACTTCAGTTCTAATAGTTAAAATAAGTGCCCATAGTACTATTTCAAATATAATATATAATTTTATTTTTTTAGGCCGCCAACGCAGAAAAGAGTATTACGCGAGTGTCTTTCCCAGGGTACTTTTTTCATAATGTTTAAATTCTTAATTTCTTCTTAAAAATATATGTCGTCTCGCATACCGTAATCCCGCTTGGCTCCAATACTCTTCAATGCGCGTACCGATTCACAATTAATGTCTTTAATTGGCTCAAAACGATTTATCCGGAGCGGTCGTTTGAGTTTGCTGAATTGTCGGACAAGGGTTGACAATTTAGCTAAAAACTCACGAAGAATTACTGCAGTATGCTACGGTGTAATGTCGTGGTGCAGAAACCAAAAGATGTCGGCACACAATTCCAGTCTCTTGGGTTAGGAATCATCCATAATGACCTGCTCCAGACTGGTCGAGAGTTTGGTACATTTTACTGTCAACAACTGATAAGATTGAAACAAGAAATCGTAAAAAACACCAGAACTAATCAACAGAAAGTGCTTCATCTTCCTTCAGGACACCGCTAGAATACACACATTTGTGATGACTCGGAAAAAACTAGGAGAGCTTGGCTAGGAAGTTTTGAGGCATTCACCATACAACTCTGACCTTGCACCATCGAAATACCATTTGTTTCGGACTATGGAGAACTCTCTTAATAGAGTAAAGTTGGATTCAAGAGAGGCCTGTGAGAATTACTTGTAGCAGTTTTTCGACGAGAAACCAGAAAAGTTGTACGATAATGTCTCTACTGGTCGACCAAAATGGAGCATATTTGGTTCACTAAAAATCATTATATTAAAAAAAAAATAAGTTGGAGTTTCATTAGAGATACAAATATACTTTTTTGACTACCCTATATAGGGTAAGGCACCTAACTAAAAAGTCGAAGTCTTCCAGAGTCATCGTCAGGAAGTTTTTCAACACTTTCGGTCCTGAGAAACCAGCTCAAACTTTGGTGTAAAATCCACAGCTAGAACGATTACCTAGCCCGCTCTCAACCTTCACTGCTTTGGCTTTCTTTGATTAGTCTTTTTATACTCTCGCAACAATGTTGCTAAAGAGAGTATTATAGTTTTGTTCACATAATGGTTGTTTGTAAGTTTTAAAACTAAAACAGTCAGATATAGGGTTATATATACCAAAGTGATCAGGGTGACGAGTAAAGTTGAAATCCAGATGTATGTCTGTCCGTCCGTCCGTCCGTGAAAGCTGTAACTTGAGTAAAAATTGAGATGTCATGGTGAAACTTGGTACACGCATTTCCTGGCTCCATAAGAAGATTAAGTACGAAGATGGGCAAAATCGGCCTACTGCCACGCCCACAAAATGGCGAAAACCGAAAACATATAAAGCCATAAATAAAGATATTAAAGTGAAATTTGGCACAGAGGATAGCACTAGGGAGAGGCATATTTAGACATAACTTGTTTAGAAAAGTGGGCGTGGCCCCGCCCCCTACTAAGTTTTTGTACATATCTTATAAACTACTATAGCTATGTCAACCAAACTCCGCAGAGTCGTTTCCTTCAGGCATTTTCATATACAGCTCAAAAATGGAAGAAATCGGATAATAACCACGTCCACCTCCCATACAAAGGTTATGTTGAAAATCACTAAAAGTGCGTTAACCGACTAAC
>NW_017537074.1:107318-108419 GCF_001853355.1 Bactrocera latifrons
CGTGATCGGACTATAACTTTTCAATGCAATTAAAATAAATGAAAATACAATTCAATACTCAAAGTACACAAATTGATCTAATCTAATTAATTTACAGCAAAATAAAAAAATATGTAAATGACGGATAATGAAATCTCGATTATCACTTTATAATGCGAGAGTATAAAATGTTCGGTGACAGCCGAACTTTGCCCTTCCTTACTTGTTCTTTAATGCTTTTAATGTTGTTATAAAACATAGCGCCACAGTTGCATAACAAATTTTCTATATTTATACACTTTTTTGTTTTTACGCAATTTTTTTAAAAGGATTATATTTTTAATTAATTAAGCTTGTGAAACTGTCTGTTCACTACTGTCATCTGACACAAAAACTTAATGACAGGTTTAGAACTGATGTTGTAATGAAAACACATTTGACACCAGATGAACAGCTGCTCGATGACCAAGCAATATTTTTTTTTGCCCACAGTAACATATATATATTTTGTTATAAATATTCGATAAAACTGGTATAAGTTTTTATAGATAATAATATCGCATGTTAGCTTACTGTATTTGAACGAAGGTGGTATTTCCGATAATACTCCGAGAGATATTTGGAATTAAAATCTGTCTATAAATTATGGATGAATTCAATATATATAATTATAATAGGATTTGCAAATAATTAATAAAATCATAAAAATACTAATCTTCCAGAATGAGGAACTTATAACATTTATTGTGATAATGTTACTGAAAAATAAACGACGAAGTGCGTCAAAATACAACATCAGCGCGTGAGGAAAGAGTTAAAACTAATTTACGCTTGAGTGGTCTTAGGTGTAAAGTTAATAAAATGTTCTGTAGCTAATAGAAAAGTTTTAAGAACAAAATAAATAATAAGTAATGGGAAGTTTGTAAACATGCTCATATTTGTGGTTTTAATCCTGTTTGTACTAAGAATGYTGATATTTTTGTTACGTTTTCGGAGGAACTCGTTTGTAACAGAGMAGAYGKTATTTGGTCGTCGAAGATATTTTTTCTAATCGCTGCGAAATGTGGGCAGTCGTCGAGTAAATGATAAGCTGTTAAAGCTAACGACGGGCAGTGTTGGCAG
>NW_017537074.1:116151-152642 GCF_001853355.1 Bactrocera latifrons
TAATGCTTTATGTACGGCGGAACAAGAATAATTAGAGATACGTTTCGTTGAATCGGAAGTACTAACAATAATAACTGAGGCAAGTCGGGAAAATTAAGGGGCGTGTATGAGGGTTTCTTTCTTTTTGGATGGGATTCCGAGGCAAGCAAAGCAAACCTGTTATTCCCGAGGTTGTTTGGCCCGGGGGAGATGATTATTATTTCTACACACTCGATTCACTTGTTTAGAAAACACCTGTAGGAAAAACGATATGCGGTATAATATAAAACAGAGATTTTCTAAGCAAACACGTGCACGTAAGACGGATGTGTACTGAGCGAAATACGCAAAAGATAAGCCGAAACACGAGCTTTAGTCGATGACTGCTTGCAAATTAAAAAAGCAAAAAAGTAAATTTTCTCATTTCCTTGATGCGGCGCGGCAAGGCAACAAGCAACACAGTCAATGGGTGAGCTGTCTAAACCGGCTTACAAGTTGACTTTCTCACCCCATCTCCGTTGGTTAGTCTCGCACATTTGGTCGTGCGTCCTGCTCGTCGCGTGTCTGTGGAGCCTTCACGTTGACAGTTGGCGACGGGACTTTTGTGGCTGTTGTGCGTCCGGTAATACTTATTAGTCTAATAGCCACATGAGAAATTGGAAAAACTTGCACCACCACCAGGCACAGCTGCAATAGCACGCACAATAACGCAGTTGTAACAAAAAGGAAAAGCCATTTCATCTTTCTTTTTCATCTTTACTTTTCACATTAATTTAGTTATTGCAATTGTCAGCGTGAATTCAAAATTGAGCCAACGGCAGTTCAGAGCTCACAACTTCTGTAGAGATAAATATAGGAAGTCTCTTAAATGCACAAGTTGTTTTCATTAATAATGTTCGATATTATTCGCTTATTGCCGTTTTGATGGTAATGCCAATATCAGAGAAGTCCTCTTCATTAATGGCAAAACCTGGAGCAGCAGTTTTACACAAGTTTCTCTTGAAGCGACTTTTCCAAAGAGGTAGTAATAACATTGTGGTTGGTCCGAACTGTAAAGTGGATGCATATGAACCGTCCAAACAATCTCCGGGAGCATCCGGCGAGTCACTATATGTGTATGTATGGCTTGTGTTTTTTCCAATAAAAACTTTAATCACTACCGCGGGATCAATAGGGTATTCTCTGTCTCTCAATACCTTAACATTTCATTTGGTATATACATGTAAAACTATATTCTATTTCGGTATATTTTAACATGTTTTGTCATATATTTGTCTTATTTGGAATACTTCTCCTAAATCTGAATGAAATTGCTCCTAAAAGTATTCACCACATTGTCTCTTAATTTAGTTATGAAAACACTCTAAGCTTTCCAGCCATGAACTTACGTTGCTTTTCTTTACTTCCTATAATCTTCTTATTCTTTACTGGCATAGACACCGCCTACGCGATTATAGTTAACCAAAGCGCGCCAGTCGTTTCTCCTTTCGCAAGGCGGCGCCAATTGGAAATTCCAAGCGAAGCCAGGTCCTCTCCACCTGGTCTTTCCAACGGAGTGGATGTCTTCCTCTCCTCTGCTTTCCCCGGCGGGTACTGCGCCGAATACTTTCAGAGCTGGAGTTTCTTCGTCCACACGAATGACATGACCTAGACAGCGTAGACGTCAATGTCGTCGTATATCTCCCACAACTCATCGTTCCATCGAATGCGATATTCGCCTTGGCAAATGCGCAAATGATTATAAATCTTTTGCAGAGCCTTTCTCTCGAAAACTCGTAACGTTGACTCATAATATTGAATGATCTTATCTGATCCATGCCTCCGCACCATATAGCAGGACGGTAGTAATCAGTGACTTATAAAGTTTTGTTTTTTGTTGGTCGAGAGAGGACTTTTCTTCTCATTTGCCTACTTAGTCCAAAGTAGCACCTGTTGGCAAGGGCTATTCTGCGTGGAATAAACTATCTACGACTACAAAGTAATGACTGTCAACAGTGACGTGAGAGATAAGTCGCGAGTGCAACGACCGTTTGTTTGATGACACTAGATATTTTGTCTTGCCCTCGTTCACCACCAGACCTATTTGCTTTGCTTCCTTAACCAGTCTGGAGAAAGCAGAACTAACGGCGCGGGTGCTGAGGCCAATGATATCAATACGCCAATAGCTGTGCATTCTTAGAGATGACTCTACCTGTAAGGAGGAAGGCAGCAGGAAGAAGTCGCACGATAGGTAGTAATTTTGTCTGAAACCTCGTTTGATTTCGAAACGGCTCGATAATTCCCGATCCTGTCATAGCTTTTGGTATTGCTCAACGCCAGTTTACACATCCGTGTTAGTTAGAGGCTTGAATAATGAATATATCGATTGGAAATCCGGTCCGTAAGTTTCGTAAGGTTATCATGTTGTGAGGGCTTAAAAAATGTGTATGTCTCGGGCCTCTGTATATGCTGTACCTCTATTGCTATCTCACTCAATATTGATAGTTAAGAATTTACAGGTGTTCGAGCTTACTGATAGAGTTTTAGTAAGTGGTGTTTCTATGACAGTACGCTGCAAATGCTATGGTATATTTACTCCTATCCTATTTACTTCTATCGAAAGTGGGTGTTACAAACTTCGTGGTAAAGACAGTAAATCGTGTTCAGGATATACAAGTTAAATCAAAGAACGCTGATCTTTTTTTAATTGGGATTGCACTTACGCTGTCAAATGCCTAATTCCTAAAATTGTGTTTTTATATGCAAATATTCCCCATCAGCACATACAAAAAACTCCGAAAGCATTAGCTTTCATTCGTTTGGTTGGCTGTGAAGAGGTTGCATTTAAATGCAGCAATCGACCAAGTGGCGACGTAGGGCTAAAACATGCAACGAGAAAAGTTTTTCCCACAAAACGCAACAACAACTTCTTCTTTTTAATTGGCGTAGACACCGCTTACGCGACTATAGCCGAGTTAACAACAGCGTGCCCGTCGTTTCTTCTTTTCGCTACGTCGCGACAATTGGATATTCCAAGCGTAGCCAGGTCCTTCTCCACCTGGTCCTTCCAACGGAGTGGAGGTCTTCCTCTTCCTCTGCTTCCCCCGGCGGATAATGCGTCGAATACTTTCAGAGCTGGAGTGTTTTCGTCCATTCGGACAACATGACCTAGCCAGCGTAGCTGCTGTCTTTTAATTCGCTGAACTATGTCAATGTCGTAATACATCTCGTACAACTCATCGTTCCATCGAATGCGATATTCGCCGTGGATAACGCGCAAAGGACCATAAATCTTTCGCAGAACTTTTCTCTCGAAAACTCATAACGTCGACTCATCAGTTGTTGTCATCGTCCAAGCCTCTGCACCATACAGCAGGACGGGAATTATGAGTGACTTATAGAGTTTGGTTTTTGTTCGTCGAGAGAGGACTTGGCTTCTCAATTGCCTACTCAGTCCGAAGTAGCACCTGTTGGCAAGAGTTATCCTGCGTTGGATTGCAGGCTGACATCGTTGGTGGTGTTTACGGTGGTTCCAAGATAGACGAAATTATCTACGACTTCAAAGTTATGACTGTCAACAGTGACGTGAGAGCCTAGTCGCGAGTGCGACGACTGTTTATTTGATGATAGGAGATATTTCGTCTTGCCCTCGTCTACTGCCAGACCCATTTGTTTTGCTTCCTTGTCCAGTCTAGAGAAAGCAGAACTAACGGCGCGTTTGTTGAGGCCGATGATTTCAATATCATCGGCATACACCTGCAGCTGTACATTCTTATAGAAGATTGTACCTTCTCTATTTAGTTCTGCAGCTCGAATTATTTCCTCCAGAAGCAGGTTGAGGAAGTCGCACGATAGGGAGTCGCCTTGCCTGAAACCTCGTTTTGTATCGAACGGCTCGGAGAGGTCCTTCCCGATTCTGAGGGAGCTTTCGGTGTTGCTTAATGTCAGTTTATAAAGCCGTATAAGTTTTTCAGGGATACCAAATTCAGACATCGCCGCATAAAGGCAGCTCCTTTTCATGCTGACGAAAGCAGCTTTGACATCAACTAAGGGGTGGTGAGTGTCGACTCTCCTTTCATGGGTCTTTTCCAAGATTTATCGCATGGTGAATATCTGGTCGGTTGTTGATTTTCAGGTCTGAAGTCACACTGATAAGGTCCAATCAGTTTGTTGACGGTGGGCTTTAATCTTTCACACAATACGCTCGATCGAACCTTATGTGCAATGTTGAAGAGGCTTATCCCACGGTAGGTGGCGCAGATTGTGGGGTATCCTTTTTTGTGGACTGGGCACAGCACACATAAACTCCAATCCTTGGGGATGCCTTCGTCCGACCATATTTTACAAAGACGCTGATGCACGCTCCTAACCAGTTCTTCGCCGCCATGTTGGAATAGCTACAAGCCGTTTTGTTGTTATTTAGGCTGGTAGTTGCTATTCGAACTTCTTTCTGTTCGAGCAATGGAACGACTGCTCCATCGTCATTGATTGGGAATTGGGTTCGCCTTCTCCTACCGTCGTGCGTTCACTGCCATTCAGCATGCTGGAGAAGTAATCCCTCCATAATGGAAGTATGCTCTGGGCATCGATGACTAGATCTCCTTTAGGGGTTCTACAAGAGTATGCTCCGGTCTTGAAACCTTCTGTAATCACCCCTGTCGCCCAGCATATCAAGCTCTGCGTACTCAACCATTTCAGCCTCTTTCCTTTTCTGTCTGCAACAGCATCTCGCTTCTCGCTTCAACTCTCGGTATCTGTCCCATCCCGCACGTGTTGTGGTCGGTCGTAACGTTGCGAGGTAGGCAGCCTGTTTTCTCCCGCTGCGACACCAGCTGTTCTTTTGCACTTTCCGAAAACCAATGGTTTCGGTTGCAGCTGTAAGTTAGGAGTTTGAAATTCCGTCCCACAGTTCCCTTATACCGAGTTGTTGACGACTGTTCTCAGAGAGCAGGAGTGAAATCCGAGTAGAAAATCAAGATAATGGTCCGAGTCGATGTTAGGACTGGAGACGTGTCTTTCGTCTATCACAACATGATCGATCTAGTTGGTGGTTTTTCGATCCGGAGACAGCCAGGTAGCCTGAATCTTCTTATGCTGGAATCTCGTACTACAGATAACCATATTTCGGGCCCCGGTGAAGTCGATCAGCCGCAACCCGTTGGGTGATGTTTCGTCGTGGAGACTGAAGTTATCGACCGTAGTGCCAAAGATACCGTCTTTGTCCACCTTGGCGTTAAATTCGCCAAGTACGATTTTGACATCGTGGCGGGTTCAGCTCTCATAATTGCATTCCAAGCACTCATAAAAAGCATCTTTGGTCACATCGTCCTTCTCTTCCGTCGCGGCGTGGGCGCAAATCAGCGATATGTTGAAGAACCTCGCTTTGATGCGGATTCTGGCTAGACGTTCATTCACCGGAGTGCATGATAATACTCGGCGACGGAGTCTCTCTCCTAGCACGAATCCCACACCAAACTTGCGCTCGTTTATATGGTTACTGTAGTAAATGCCACAAGGACCAACTCGTTTCTGTCCTAGTCCCGTCCATCGCATTTCTTGGACGGCGTTGATGTGAGCCTTTGTATTCACGAGGACATCAACCAGCTGGGCAGCGGCACCTTCCCAATTAAGGGACCGGACATTCCAGGTGCATGCCCTCAAATCATAGTCTTTAATTCGTTTGCCATTGTCGTCATCAAAAGGGGGGTCACTCATCCGAGGCTTGTTGTGTCCTTTCATTGGGGGGTGGTTTTTTTACGTGGCGGGTCCCAAACACGGCGCACAGCCCTATGTAGGGGATATTTCGACTTCTCACTTTAGAACACATGACTCCATCCTCCAACAACAACAACAACTACAAGCGCAAAAAATATAGCAATTACGAGCCAGGCAGCGATAAAATGTAAAAGTGTCGTCCACGTTTACGCACTTTGACAGGAAGTGTTGTTTGCAGTTTCGAAAATAATAAAAGTAATATAAAGAAAATAAAATTATAAAGTTAAAGGGAAAGCGCAAATAATGCACTAGAACTTTTTTCTCGTTATCTTCTTTAGTGCGGATCGCAACGAGAACATCAACTCTTTCGTTAGCGTTATGTCTTATGAACCATACAGACTAGTGCCGCCTCGATATCCCTCTCCTTCTGCCTCGCGTACGGCAGAAAATTTTGAACTTTTAATTACCGCAAAGCGAAAGTTTAAGTAGTGTTTTTCCTCGAAGCTTAGTGTTTGGTTGTGATTGGACTTGCCGCGCAGTGTCTGGTTTTTCCTCCTTTAACCGTGCGCTTTTACTTCCTGCCTTGCCTTTGCTAAATATCCTTGTCAGTCAGGCTGGCCGAGTATTTGCACTTTCCTCTCTACGCACATTTCTAACACTCTAGACAACTTGGTAATAACTTAAAGCGAATTAGTTGCTGTCTTCCATTTTTCATTGCTTCTGGGGTTAGAAATACCGTCGTGAACACTTTGCTTAAAAATATTTTTCAAAAACCTCGCACCAACACTACACGCAAGTTTATAATGCGTAGATATACTTTTCGTACCGACTGTCTCTAAGACTCTCCTTGTCGTCTCAGCCTCCGTTTCAGTAGCTGTTTACACTTGCGAACTTAGTTAGTCAATTTCTCCGCCAATGTGATAGTTGTCGTTGTTGTCTTTTCATAATTTTACTATCCTTTTCGCTGTGTATTGGAAATTAATTATGTTGATGAAGTGGAAATTGCACTTATGTAATTTCCCACTTCAGCCATTTGTGAATAAATAACAGTAAAGTAAAGCGAATGGCTAGTTCGAACGGATGAGTTATATCCGCGTGCATATAGTAAACTCGGCTAACGGCTGCGTTGAGTTAAGCTCATTAGCAATGCAAAGGAACTGCCTATGGCTATTTGAAGAACTGAATTTATTTGAAGTTATTGTTTTTTTTTGGGGCTGTGGCATGAGCACAGGTGTTTGGTTGTTTTGTTATAAGATTTGAGAAAGTGGTTATGCAGGAAGTATATAAGGCAATTTTCAAGTAAAACTTAGTAAAATTATGGAGAGCACACTACTCCAGCCTGCTGAGTGCCAGTGCAAACATAATGATGGAGTAGACATTCCTCTGCCCGACCAGCGTCGGGAGTCGATATATTGTCGGTCAAGAAAGGAGCATGCATCAGCTTCTTTGTAGAACACGGTTGGACGAAAGCATGCCTAATCCACAAAAATTGAGACCCCAGAATCTGCGCCAACCACCGTGGAATAAGTTTCCTCTACATCGCATATAAGGCTCTATCGAGCGTATTGTGTAAAAGATTAAAGCCCACCGTCCCACTGATTGGGCCAGATATTCAGCATGCGCCAAATCTTGGAAAAGACCCGTGAAAGGTGAATCGACACGAGATATCTGAATTTAGTATTCCCGCAAAACTAATATGGCTGTGTAAACTGACGTTGAGCGATATCAAAAGCTAAGTCAGAATCGGAAGGACCTCTCCGAGCCCTTCGATACCAAACGATGTTTCAGACAAGGCGACTCCCTAACGTGTGACTTCTTCAACCATCCAGAAGGTACCATCTTCTATAAGAGTATGCAGCTGCTGGCGTATGCCGATGATATTGATGTCAGACTGGACAAGGAAGCAAAACAATTGGGTCTAGCAGTGAACGAAGGAAATACGAAATATCTCCTGTCATCCTGTTGACAGTCATAATTTTGAAATCGTAGATAATTTATTCTATCTTGCTATCTTGTATCAATACAACCAGCAATGTCAGCCTGGAAATTCAACGCAGAATAACGCTTTCCTAAAGTCCTTTCTTGAGGAACAAAACCAAACACTCATTATTCGCTATATGGTGCAGAGGCATGTATCAGAAAATATCATCAGATATTATATTATGAGTCGACGTTACTAATATTCGAGAAAAAGAAATTATTAACATAAAAAATGAAATATTGAAATTGGTGAAAAGGCATTAATCGCCCGTTTACTGATATGCGTGTTTGTGTACTTTCCGTATCAATTAAAATTTAAAAATAAGTATATATATTATAGTTCTTGTTTTCAAAAAGTATACGTCAATAATTTGTATATATTATTTGATTATTATTAATAAAATTATTAAAATTTAATCACTTACAACGGAAATTTGTTTTCCAAAATACTTGTGTTTATCCCATTTTAAAACCCCACTTGTCTTCCAGTTGTCGAAAGCTTTCTATGATAATAATGATGATAGTACACTAGCGACCTGAAAGTAGTATATGTGCCGATCTCTTCTCCATGACACAAGACTTTATGTAAGTCGTACTTTGCCTTTTAGTCATCATCTATGGAAAGCTTTTCAATAAGTTTTCTAATTTCTATCTCAGTGGTTATGAAAATACTGATATATTTGACTATGTGGCATCTTAAATCATGATCGAGAGTTCCGTTAGTTGGGATTGTATGATATACTGAACCACGAAATTAATTCATGTTTTGATTCCCAGATGAATGCTTTAAGGTTAAAAATGTGTTGCAAAGAGCAGTAGAGTAGAATGTAGCAAAGAGAGTTTTAGGGTTGTTCATAATTCCTGGGACGTTGTACTCATTTGAATTGAAATTCCTTTCTGACCACTGCTTACAAAGTTGCTGCGAGAGTTTAATGTTTTAGGGTTGTTCATAATTAATGGGACGTTATACTCATTTAGATTGAAATTCCTTTCTGGCCACTGCTTACAAAGTTACTGCGAGAGTTTAATGAAATGATTGTTCACAAGTACGGATATACCGATTGTATGGATTCAGGTTTTTTAACATTCTAATATTAATTGATGATAATTCAGCTACTATTTATTCTATTATGAAATAATACAGATTTTATTAGATTAAATTATATATTATATTTTATTGAATTCCAAAGTGAAGAACTCAAAGCAAACGTTATCTTTTAGTAAAACATCGAAGTTATCCAAACTAACAAAATATACCTAGTTGATTTAAAATCTCAACTTTAGCAGAAATTTTTTATAAAAACACGGGTAATCGTTAAAATAAACCATATTATGTCCTCTTCTAAGCAGAGGGATGTCGTTAAAAAAAACCATCCCACACATTTATAGTAGCTCAGGCAAATTGGTGTCGTGGTCTTTTATTACATTTTGGTTTGTTATAAATGGTTTTTGGCTTACTTGCGAATTTGGGAATGTGAAGCTGTAAATTTCTTTCTGTTGTTGTACGTTGTTGCCCAGGCCACAAAGTCATTAAAAATGCTAATTAGTAAATTGCGTGAAATGTGTTTATGGCCACTATGCCACAATATGTACAGACAGCTTCAACCAATTGTTATTATGTACGTTGATGAACAAAGGGTGTAATAATTGTGTTGAACATTTAATTTGAATATATACAAGAGCAGAAAATAGTAAGATTTTGCTCATAATTTAAAAATATTTAATTTATTCTTCAAAATCTATATCGCTCCCTCAAATACCCCTGGCCCCAATGCACTTGTAGAAATTCTCGCAGTCAATTTGCGGAAGAGCATTTAATGAGCATTCATAGCGTTTGCTGGAGCGGGAAATTCTTTCTAAATAACCAGGAGTACTTTCACTCGTCGTAAAAATCGTCGAATGCACGTTACGTTCTTCAGAAAGACAAGCGTATTCTAAACGCTACTGATTATTTTGAAGTGACATTTGGCGCAGTCGTAACAGCCTAGAAAAGAAATTGTAATTAATTTAAGTTTAAATTTACGCCAAAGAATTTCATTTTAATTTTTGAAAGCTAATTTAAGCCAAGTTAATAAATTTTATTTTTAATTATCAAAAGCTTTGTTTTTAACATTTTAAAAAAGATTAAGATTATAGATTGTAAAGAGTTACATAAAGTATTTGTATTTGTAATAATTTAAAACCTATTTATAAATATTTTGTCAAGAAATTTCAAATATTATTTTCAATATTAAAAAAATTAAATACTATATTTTTAAGTTTTATATTTATTATTGGCATATATTAATAATACTACCATTTAACAATCTTTTTAAGGTTTGTACCTCCTCTTGGTAAACCTTTCATGAGCAAAATCAGTATAATAAACTATAAACACATACATACATATGCAATGACAAAACTCAAAACCAATTAGGGAACCCCATTCCGTGCGTGTGTGGTTCTTTTCAATGTAATTAAAATAAATGTAAAATTAACAATAAACAAAATAACAATAATTCACGTAATTGGCATTGTGTGCTGATATTTTGTTGTTTGCTCAGTTGCAAATATTATTTGATGAATATGCCAAGGCAAGTTTAATTACTACAAATCCTTCACCTTTAAAAATTTGCTTCTAATATGTGTGATTCAATACTGAATTTGGTATTTATTAACATTTTTATACTCTTGCAACAAGTTGCTACAAAGTATTAATGTTTTATTCACCTACCGGTTGTACATCTCACCTAAAACTAATCGAGATAGATATAGGGTCATGTATATACATATATATATATATAAGTGATCAGGATGACGGAAAAATTTGCAATCCGATTGATTGTCTGCCTGACCGTCCGTCCGTGCATTCTGTAACTTGAGTAAAAATTGAAATAGCTTTATGAAACTTTTTACGTACGTTCGCTAGTACAAAAAAAGTCCAGGTTCATAGATGGGCGTGAGCGGACCTCTGCCACGCCCAAAAATCGTCATCCACAATCGGACATCCACACATTCACCACACTAGCACACCACATCAACTCAACCTCACACCACTGACACGCACCTTCACCATACTCACTTCAGGGCTTACAACCCGCATTTCACACATGAGAACACCACGCATCAACACCCGCATACACGTACACCAGCCAACCAGCCAGCCAAAGATGGTTAGAGAAGGCTTTGTTAGGTGGTAAACCGCCCACTTTTTATTGAAATTCCATTTCTCGGAACCCGTCAAGCCGATTACAAATTACGACAAAATTAGTACGTGGCATTCTTCTTACATTCTGGTGTCACATTATGAAAATGGGCGAAATCCGACAACAATCCCATATAGCACAATTTTGAATTCCACTTGATTCGTTCTGTTTGCAGTACACAAATCAAGAAGCAGCTAATATAACGAGATAAAACTTTGCACGAATAATGTCTTTAGAGTGTGCCACTTTATGACCAAAAAGTGTTTAACTCTAACAAAAAATGCTCAATCCCCTAGGTAAATTTGCATCCTGGTACCTATAGTTGCCTTTGGTCAAACATATCAGTCAATGTTTGAGTTATACTTGTATAATTGAAACTCAGGGATAGTATCACAACGGTATCGTTGTGCCTAAAATAGATAAATTTAAGCGAAAACTTGGCCTATAAAATGAAGATCAAGATTTGCGGTGGTTTTACACTTTTCCTTGGCTTTGATTCTTGCAAGTTGCGAGTGTATAAAATGTTCGGTTTCATCCGAACTTAAGACTTCTTTACTTGTTATTCATTGATTCCTTTGTTTGCTACTGTTTTTATTTGAATAACTGCAATTTAACTAAAAATATAACGATTGCACATATTTACGTTTATTCCAGAAATTTAGAAACACACGCAGCAAACACACAAATAATTACTCTAAATACCTGCGCCTACCTTCATGCCAACTTAATTTTGGCAACAATTTTAATATTTGGAATTTGGAACTTTGTTAGTATATTACTTTCTCAAAGTTGGAAATATAATGGCTTTTGATATAAAATATTTTTTGCAGAATATTAGGAAATGACAAGTAAAGTATATGGAAAAGGAAAAATAGTTTAAGCAGGATTGAAATTAAAAATTAAAAGAAAGTTAAATGCAGCTGCTCGAAGTAATAACACCCTTCACAAAGTGAATTTGTTTAGGAAGAAGTAGTGTACAAAAATCTTTATATTGGTATTTTTGTATATTGTAGCTATGCTTTGGGCAATAATCCGTACAAAATTTCGTTACAAGTACTTGATTCGGATCATTTAGTTTGTATGGTATCTATATGCTAAAATGGTCAGATATAGGCAGTTCCGACAAATCAGCAGCATCTTGGGAAGAAAGTGACGTGCGTAATTTGATTTCTATCTCAAAAGCTGGGGAACTAGTTTGCATATATTCAGATGCACAGACGGACAAGACTAAATCGACTCAGCCCGTCACTCCGATTAATTATATACATACTATGTAGGGTTCCCTGTATCCTCTTGGGGGTATTATAAAGTGCTTAGTTACTATGGAGCCGGAAAACCTATTCCCAATTGATGAAATAATGGACACCCTAATGCGCAAATAATATGCCCAAATTATTTTCTATATAATTACCCAACAGTTCTAGTGAAAATTGTGAAAATTGAAATTTGTTTTCAGCTGCAAATTTATAATGGGTTAATGTGATTAGATTGCAAGCAGAATACTAAAATAAAAGAAGAAAAATAAATAGTAATCAGAGACAAATAATAATTGATGTCAACAGGGTGTTACACAAAGTGCAGTTATTAAATAATTGAAATTCAAAGAGTCTTGGAAATTCAAGTTATATTAATAATACATTTATGAGATATTTTTACACCACTTAATTATTTATCTCGATGCTCCTATATGTAACGCATTCGAGTACTTTACGAGTATTTAGCTAGCAAGCCATCGTCTACCTTCGGCATAAGCGCTAGCTTCGATTACCATATGAAAAAGTACAAAAAATCGATAGAGCCACATTGCACTCAATTTAGGTGACTCATCTTTTTGTTATAAAAAACAAAAAAACACAAAAAACAGAAAAAACACACCAACAAAAAAATGGCTCCTGGGCCGCCGGATAAATCTACCAACAGATTTGCCTTGCTATCAGAGGATGTCAATTCTCCAAAAAGATCAGGGTCTGATTTGCAAGCCAAAAACTTTCCAACATTACGAACTATAGACAAAACAGTGAAAAATTCCAGATATTTAGTGATATCTCCAACTGATACCGACCAAAGACTTATTAAACTTAGGCCATTTGCAATCAAGAAAGCACTTGAATCTATTTCCAAAGAAATCGATTCCATTTCGAATCTTAGGGATGGAAGCATCTTAATCCTTGCAAACAATGCTAAGTCGACTGAAAAATTTTTAATATCAAAAGACCTTTATGGCATGTGTGCTATATCAGTGAAACTACATGCTAGTTTAAACTCAGTAAAAGGTGTCTTTTTCAACAAAAATCTTGCCGAAGTGGTCGAAAAAGAACTTATTAATGAGCCAAGCTCCCAAGGAGTAACAAGTGTATACAGTTCACCAAACCAAAACCCAAAGAAAAAACAATTCATACTGGCATTATCGTCTTAACTTTCGACAGATTTCAACTACCTAGTGAACTAGATGTAGCATGGTACAAACTAAAAATTAAACCGTACATATCCAACCCCATGATATGTAAAAGATGCCAAATATTTAGTCATACCCAAAAATGTTGTAAAAATAACCCATCTTGCCCCGTTTGTAACCTACCGCCCCATAGCGACACAATATCCAGCGCATAACATGTGCAAATTGTTATGGCGAGCACACCTCATCTGACAAAACATCAGGATGGGCGAGGCGCGTCGAAAATATAAAGAACAACACCCTACACAAGTGCGCACAACTGTACCCTTTTCGCAAATAATTAACCACTCTCATCACAAACAAAAAAAAAACAAGCAGAAACCGAAGACCAATCCTCCATAAACACTCAAAAACAACACAGTTCAACAAACGTGTCGGCACTTACAGTGCATCACCACCAAAAATCTAACAACTAAAAATCAAACGCCAATAAAGAACAAAACAGCACTCAACACAAAGACGATCATACAATACAAAATTTTAATAACAACAATATTACCAATCAAACTTTTCAAGAGCAATTGACCTCACTTCTTTCTCGTTACACATCTCAAATCAACGATATCTCCGAAATACCAACAATCAACAATCACAGCAACAGAGAAAACAATAACACAGACTTATCAAACCAGTTCGAGGATTGAAAATTGCTTAACAAACATTAAACTTCGTGTAAGGGTTAACAATGCCTTTTCTCCATTATTGCCTCTGTCAAACGGAATCCCTCAAGGCTCCCCATTGTCAGTAGTTATTTTTTTGATTGCTTTTGAAGATATCGACCCAATCCTTGAAGAACAAAAAAAAAAACATAGAATTCTGACTGTACGCGGATGACCTCTATATTCTGTGCAACAAAAATATCCAAATTGTATCCAATCCATCTTCCAACATACATTAAATAGCGTCCACATCTGATCAAGGAGATCTGGCGCCAAACTCTCTTTACAAAAATGTAGGCATTTTCATTCCTGCAGAAAACATAATTGCAGGAGAATAAGTATTGAATTCATTAATATTACAATAGAAAATACCGATAATATTAAGATTTTAGGGTTGTATTTTGATAAAAGGAACACATTTAACAAACATTGTACATACATACATTAAAGAAGATCTCGCTTCCAGACTCAATATAATAAAATACCTTTCCCCGAAAAAAGCCAAACCCACATGTGTGCAAGTTTTGTAGAAGTAATCCAGCAATTACAATTGCTGGAACATGTTAATCACTGCAATGCAGATGAGGTTCGCACTTTTTTTGTGATAATTCTTTCGACATATCAGCCTTCAAATCCGCGTCAATTATGGGATACGAACAAAAATTATAGCCAAAGACATTTAACATCGTCTTCGCTAAAAATTGGAAATCGGTCAATTCCGGTTGATACTTCCGGGTTTGTGATATCAATATCATCTGCCGTTTATCAATTCGCGAAAGATGTACTCATCATGAATGATCGGGTATTGGCCAAATTATCGTAACTACGATTCTTTAAGTGCACACGCAATGTTAGCTGCCAAAAATACCGATGTTGTTGACTTGAAGTGGAAGAAAGTCAAATTGCGGGAGACTTGCGCTTCAAATCGATCGATCGACACTGAAGATGATACCGTCAATTATCCAGTGAAATTTCTAAATTCTTTGGAGAGGCTTGGTATCCCATCGCATCATTATGTTTCCCAATCTGCGTGCGCCGAAACTGTGGATTGGAACTCGACTGATTGTGACGCACCTATCGAATACAAGGGGCAGAATGCTTGATCCTACGAATTCTTTTGAGTTCTAACGATTTCCTATTTCAGTTCAAACGTATTCGGTTTCCAGTGAAAATTGCAATTGAGATGAAAATCAACAGAACACAAGGATAGTCGCATAGTGTGAGGCATAAATTTTAAAACCACAAGGGATATAAAATATCCTTTATTTCAATAAGCGTATCAAGATTATCAACTGATAAAACATCTGGTGGCTTTGATAGTGAAGTTTTATCTCTTTGAACTTTAAGAAGAGTCTGATTCAGGGAAGGGAAAGGGAAAAGTTAGAAACTGCACCAGGTGGTAGCCTAACGGTGGAAAACTTGACTGCATTTATGTGCCAGTCCCTGACAAGTGGGTAGCTGTTCGCGAAGATGCTACTTCCATCATGGCTACATTAAGATAGCTACAGCAGAGTAGGCGTCAGTCCGTCCGTGCTATAGAGGAGACGTAATATGTCTTGTCGCGCCAATGAAGTATACCTTGTTTGGTGGTTCCGTGGGAGAGTCTTAAGTTGGGAGTAGGTTAGGTTTAGCGGATTAAAGTTCCGCACTCCGGCTTTCGATGCTTCCTCCTACTATAAAAAAAAAATTAAGATAGTTAAGATAGTTCTTAAAATTCTATATAACTACGTGAAAATTTGAAATAAAATCAGACCAAAATAGTTCTTGTAGAAGGAAACACTTCTCGCAGAATGAAATAGTTCTCAGCTTAAATAAAATCTTTATTCTCCCCCCACCAGTGATAAGGATATAAAGCATCTTATTTAGATTTAAAAGTTTGATCTTACAAATCAAACAGTTTGATTATAATTCAAAAAATTTGTATTAGGAGAACTTAAATTATGTCCAGTACCAGTAGTGGTATTAAATAGATGGCAGCAATAACAGTATACATATATCTTTTCTGGCGAATAAAGGAGCCATTTTCTTTGTAAAGACTCACCATTCGCCAATTTACGAATAAAAATGTTTTTAGTCAAGTATTTAGTTTTCGTTTTACCCTTTGAATCTGGAAAACTTGTAGAAGTTTCAGAAAAGCCACTATTTATATTTTGGAAAAACTCTGGTCCTTTTCGAATCTAAATATGACGGACTTCTTCCAGTAAAATGTCGTCACAGTAAGTAGGAGGGTCAGGACACGCAGATACATTTTCTAAGCTTGCATTTATTAATTCACAATGGTTTGAAGTCGATGATTCAGCATCTAATGTATGTTTGCCATTTTCGTCACATGTAACCTCTTTTTCCTGGAGACATTCAGAGGTACTTTTGTCTAGCGGCTTATTTGTTTCTTCCACCATAAAAAACGAAGTGAGCTTCGGAAGTTTTTCCGTTATTTCTTTATGAGCTATAACTTTTTTATTTTTTGTGAACCACTTAAGTATGTTCTTTTCGACATAATGAAATTGTTCAAAAATGAACATGTACGTTGTTTATTAGTACTTTTATTATACTTAAGAATATTCAACATATTAGATAAGATATGAAACTGTGTAATTCTCACTATTTTAAAAACACATACAGCCCACTAATATTGAATAATTTTCCCTCGGCAATATGTTATCTTCGCCAATGCTGAGACAGTACAAAGTAAATACATAAACAAACACTTAAATAAATAATCAAATAATTAGAATGCATTGTCATGCAAAACAATAGCATTCAACAGACAATAACACAAAGATTACTAAGGATAAGATAATAAAATGTTTGCATATGATAACCCATGGGTTTTTAGAATACATTTTAGCAACTGTTTGTAAATGTGGAGTAGATTTACTAAAACTAAAACAAACCCAAGGTCACGCAACATACTATAGGTTCAAACAATAACCAACATATGCACACATAATCTTATATAAAGATAGTTAAGATAGTTCTTAAAATTGTATTATCATTCGGGGACTCCCCCAACAACAGACAATGTCGACATTTATGTTAGACCTTGTTTACACGGTGCGGCTTGACTTTAGAATCGGAGTGATTGCGTGAGAGATCGCTAGATGGTGTACTTAGTAAATTAGGTAGGATGCGTTCGGAAATATACCCTATGATAAGATAACTGATTTGTGAAAAAAGTGTAATATTCCCGACAAAAATGTATGAGAGAAATTGACGGCCCTTCGGGGCCCCCTTCGGGAATGGGGGCCCTGGGCACGGGCCCCGCGTGCCCTTATGGTGAAGACGGTAATGCTTTTATGTTGGCTCCTCCGTCCGACAGCACCGCACTGATTTTATTTTTATAAATCTCCCACTCTTCACAAATTTCATTTAATCTTTTGAAAAATATGGAATTGTTTTTCGTTCGGTTAAATAGTACGCACCAAGTTCATAAGAAGTCGTTTTGTAATTTGAAAAAACGAGGTATAATTAATTAACATTCCAATCATTTTACACTAAATAACAGCAATCACATAATTTAAGGGGTTACACAGGTTCAAACAAAATTTTTTTTGTCTTATTATTTTCTATAACATCTCTAGAATATTGTTACAGCCTTGAGAACTTGTGCATTCGAGGCTGTATAGGCTATATGGGCCGTCTTTAAACACGTTTTTCTCGAAAGTATGTTTTCAAAGTCGGTTGTCAAGATTTCTCGCGAACTACTCAACCGATCTTGATGAAATTTTTCACAGGTCTTCGAGATATCATTTACAAGGTCTTGAACGAAGGATTTTAATTTTTTAATTACAACTAAAAAAATCTCGAGAAATTTTCATCAAAATTTGCATTTTTTTTTAAATGTTTGCCATAAATCCTATTTTAATTTTTTTTTTTCCTTCGTCCAATACCTAGTTTTTTGTCTTTACTAAAACACGTATTTTTTATTTTTATTTCAAATGATTTTGAAAGAAGTTCTGCTGACAACGCGGATGCACCTTTTTTTCCGAGGGACTGTTTATTAAATATGAGTATTTTAAATAAAAAAATTTCATTAGAATATTTCATTTTTTATATGTAAAAAAAAAAATATTGAAAAAAATACCGTTTTTTTCCAAGGAAACCCATGTAACCCCTTAAGAATAAAATTTACCTTTCAAATGATGAGTCCAAATGTCTGTAGTAAGACATATTGAATCTTCCTTTTTCAATTCTTCTTTAACTTTCAATTGTAATTCTTCATATTTTGCTTTCATTCGTTTTGTGATAGTGAGCTCACATGGAGGTTGAGAAAGAGGCTGCAATTTTTTTACAAACATTCTAAAGCCTTTTTTTTCAGGCGTACATAAACGAAGATTATCGACAGGAAGCATGTACATGAGAGAAGTTGTTGCATCATTATTACGATGACCACCCGCTGTAAAATACAGATAAATGTTAACATATTATATAAAAATTAATTGTAGTTCGATTAAACTTTACCTGAGAAGGAACGTGAATTATTTATACGGCGATCAATAAATGTTAACATATTATATAAAAATTAATTGTAGTTCGATTTAACACTAGCGCGCCAGTCGCTTCTTCTTTTCGCTACGTGGCGCCAATTTGATATTCCAAGTGTAGCCAGGTCCTTCTCCACCTTCTTCCTCTTCCTCTGCTGCCCCCGGCGGATAATGCTTCGAATTCAGAGCTATAGTGTTTTCGTCCATTCGGACAACATGACCAAGTCAGCGTAGCCGCTGTCTTTTAATTCGCTGAACAAGTCAATGTCGTCATATACATATCTCATACACTTCATCATTCCATCGAATTTGATATTCACCGAACTTTCCTTCCGAAAACTGGCGACGTCAACTCATCAATTGTTGTCATCGTCCAAACTTCTGCACCATATAGCAGGATGAGAATTATGAGTGACTTATAGAGTTTGGTTCTTGTTCGTCGAGAGAGGACTTTGCTTCTCAATTGCCTTCTCAGTCCGAAGTAGCACCTGTTGGCAAGAGTTATCCTGCTTTGCATTTACAGGCTGACATTGTTGGTGGTGTTTACGCTGGTTCCAAGATAGACAAAATTATCTACGATTTCAAAGTTAYGACTGTCAACAGTGACGTGAGAGCCTAGTCGCGAGTGCGACGACTGTTTGTTTGATGATAGGAGATATTATGTCTTGAACTCGTTCACTGCCAGACCCATTTGTTTTGCCTCCTTGTCCAGTCTGGAGCAACCAGAACTAACGGCGCGGGTGTTGAGGCCGATGATATCAATATCGGAGCTTTTGGTGGTTGGCCAACTTCAGTTTACACAGCCATCGTTCAGACATCGCGGTAAAGGCAGCTCCTTTTCGTGCTGTGGAAAGCAGTTTTGACATCGACGAAGAGGTGGTGAGTGTCAATTCTCCTTTCATGGGTCTTTTTCAAGATTTGGCGCATGGTGAATAGCTAGTCGGTTGTTGATTTTCCAGGTCTGAATCCACACTAATAAGGTCCAATCAGTTTGTTGACGGTAGGCTTTAATCTTTCACACAATACTCTTGATAGAATGCGCCACGGTAGTTGGATTACGGAGTCTCCTTTTTTGTGGATTGGGCATAGCACACTTAAATCAAACCAATCGTTGGGCATGCTTTCGTCCGACCATATTTTACGAAGAAGCTGATGTATGCTCCTTATCAGTTCTTCGCCGCCGTGTTTGAATAGCTCGGCCGGCAATCCATCGGCCCCCGCCGCTTCAGGCGGGTAATTGCTATTCGAACTTCTTCCTGGTCGGGCAATGAAACGTCTGCTCCATCGTCATCGATTGGGAAATCGGGTTCGCCTTCTCGAGTAGAATCGAAATCGAGTTTACCATCCCTAAACTGTAATGAACAAATGTTTTATAAGACTACGCCTTGGGCACACCCGTCTTAGACATCTTCACTTGATGAAGAAGGAGTCACAGCCAACGGCCAACAGTATCGGATATATAGAATAGGATATTGCTTTAAGTAGCAATAGGGGGAGATTTTAAATAAATGATTATAAATAATTAAAGTTTTTTAAGCGGGTAAATTCACAGAGTTTACCCACCTTAATTTAGCGGGTATTCAGCTAATTCCCCTCACATTGCGCAAATATTCAGCGCATAGCACAGTTTTCGCATAGTGCGAAATAGCATTTTTCCCCTTAACTCTGTATGTAAGTGAAGGAGAAGAACTTCTTCAGAACTTGTTTTTTCCGAAAGTAACCAGTCTGCACAGTGAGTCGACCTGAAACAATGCATGTAATAATGCGAGTATATTGTACTTTATTGCTAGCAAGTAGTAAAAAACAAAATAGCAATAATAAAATTGCGCGCCTACAAAAGTAATATACTTATATGTATGTATAGTACGTACATATATGAAAAATAAAAGCTGCACAACACTAACAAATTTCTAATAAAAAAGGCGATATGTTGTTGTAACATTATTGGCTGTGTTGTTATTTCTGTTTTGTTGTGATCAACTCACGTCTTTTACGGCGACGAAAATTTTCTTCGTGTTGTCCTCACTTTATTAGCTAATAACCGAAGTATACCACCAAATACTATTCTTTCGCACACTTGCGAATAGTTGAGGAAGCTAACTGCATTATTTATTTTTGTGTTTTTAAAGAACATACCGGCAATACCAGTTTTCTTCTTCTTCTGCCCGTTGTCGTTTTGGAGAGTACAACTTTTGTTTGGCGCAAAAAAAAACGAAATTCTCCGTTACATTCTTACCACGTCAACAAGGTATACGTTTAGGAGTTATATGTAAACAACGATGTCTTACTGCTATTAACTCTACGACCATCATTTTCAGTACCTTGTGCCACTACTTATTGAAGTATACAGGGTGGCTGATGAAAGCCGCTACCAAAAAAAAAAAAAAAATTAAATAACTTTTTTTCTATTTAATGAATCTGGTAATTTTTTTTTTTTTGTTTATTTTGCAGATTGACCTTTACATTTAACAAAATGGATAACTGGGAAACTGAAACACTGGAGTCCGTAGTTTCGGTTCAAAGAGAGCATAGGCGCACGTTTGGTGGCAATCTTCCGAGCAGATGGACCATAATGAGACTTGTAAACAATTTTGCCGAGCATGGGACAGTCAACAGAAGGCCTTACCATCGAAACCCTTCAGTTCAAACGGAGGAAACAATCGCTGCTGTAGCTGCTGCCATACAAAACAATCCACGTGTTTCGACAAGAAGCTTATCTGCTCAAATGGGTGTAAGCAGACAGTCATTACAGTCAATTATGCACAAAGATTTGGACTTATTCCCATATAAAATTCAAATGGTCAACAAACTGAACGCTGCAGACTTGCCGATTCGCTTTGAATTTTGCCAAAAGATGCTTCAAATGGTGGAAGACGATGGGAACATGTTGAACTGTCTTTTCATGTCTGACGAGGCCCATTTTGATTTAAACGGTAACATAAACAAACAAAATTGTCGAATATGGAGTGCTTCCAACCCACAGATACTCYAYGRGACGGAATTGCATCCACTTCGTGTCACAGTGTGGTGTGCAGTTTCATCACGCTGCATTGTCGGGCCCCACTTCTTCGAAGAAAACGGTCACACCGTTACGGTTACATTAAATTACATTACTGTTAAAACTAATTAAGTTATATTTAATAAAATTGAATGAGCTTTAACATGAATAACAATGTTGTTAGGTTAAGACAAATTGGTACAATTTTTTTTGTTTTCTTTGTAACTTTGGAACGGTGATATATACTGTCTAAGTTTTTCAGCTCAGGTGGTCTTTTTATAAAACAATATTATGTGCGAAAATTTAATTCTCTGACTTAAAACTGGACTAAGATAAATTGAAAATTACCAATAAGGGACCATTTGGTCCATAGTATATTTTCTTTGATTTTCTTTACATTAATTTTCCAAAAATAAGTATTTATTAGTTTGTTCGATATTTTTTGGCAATACATGATGAGTTTCGGTTGGTTTTTCGAATAAACGCACTGCAAAAAGAGCATTTTACATCAGACTCAGACTTGCAGCAACTACAAATTCCTCGCTTTTGAGCTCCTGAACTAGAAGCATTTTTAGAGCAGGCCACTGGTGCTGTGGAAGGTGTTCGTATTTCTCTCAATAACTGCACTGAAAATTGTTGTTGAGGTAATTTAGTGCGTTTCATCATATGTGGCTCAGCCAAAAAAAGTGCAAGTTGCCGCAAAAAATTTGGTCTCCTCCGATTCCGATCAGCTGGAGTACATGAAACATCGATTTCGGAAAGAATTATGTACGCATTCAAAGCGGATATATCTAATATCGATTTGTTTTGCGTTTCGTCGTGTAGGAGCCAATCATTTGATCAGCAGTATCAAAATTATTGGCAGGCAAAAAACTTTTTGTAGTAAACCTTTTGTTGAATTGTAATAAGAAACAATCTCTGGTTTTTGCTTCGTCCCACTCTCATCAACTTTATCTATCTTGTGCATTGTACTAATCAATATAGTTGCTTTGTTTTTGTGACTGATGTATGATACTAATGGCGCAATGTAATTGAATGCAAATGTAGATTTGTACAATGGAAAATTCTTTACAGTCAGCAATTTCGGAGGAATGAAAGTTTTATTTTTGCGAACCGTTCCCATATACATATGTAAGTTTTATCTCATGAAGTTTTTTTACCAACTCAAATGTGGAAAAAAAATTGTCAGCTGATATATTTTGCCCTTTCAATCCTTCTGTCAAGTCCAATGCAACGCGTTCTCCTTGGTTCTTTTCGGGGTTAGCTTTTCTAGGTTTACCAAGGTATGATTGTATTTTCCATACGTAGCCGGACTTTGAGTCCACGGATAACTAAAACTTCAAACCATATTTTGCTGGTTTTGATGGCATAAACTGTCGAAAAGAACATCGCCCCCTGAATGCAACAAGTTGCTCATCAACCGTGACATTTTCATGGCAGTTGTAGAACGTTGGAAGAATTTGTTGCCAACGGTCCCACAAGTCACGAACAGGAGCAAATTTATCGCTACTACGCGTTTGTTGTCGACTCAAAAAATCATCGAAACGAAGTCTTGTGGACCAAATTTTGAATCAAATAAACCATGAACATCTTCATTTTTGCCGCTGTCACTGAGTAAGTTTATATTAGTAAAATATTTTACTGAAATAAGAAAAACAAGAACGTACTCACCGACATACGCCTGCAAGAATAAGCACAGCTATATATGCGCGCAATATGTCATCATCAATATCTTGTTTTTAGCAATGAATAAGGAATCAACAGAGCCACTTGGAGTTAAGAGGGGTTCCTGTTCACTATCTGTTTCAGACTCATTTTTTTCATAATTCTCCGAATTATAATCAATATCGCAATCTGAGATATCCTATTCACTATCTGCATAGAGCACTTCTCGTATCTCGTCTTGATTCACGTGCGCCACTTCATAAGTAATCACGTCCGAACTCTCGAAATCAACACACAAACTGAAAAATTGGTATAAACATTCGTGATTCTCTACCACAAAAAGCCAAAAGGGGAACCCCGCAATTATTTTTTGCACTAGCTATGTTGAGTAAAGAAAAATACAAAACAAAATAATAAAATAATAATATTTAGCAAGTATTGAACCAAACTAAATATAAAGACTAAAATTAAATTGTTATTTTGTATGAAAACTGCAGTATGGACCAAATGGTCCTCTGACCATTTTAACCTAACAGCAGGGATAAAGGAAAAATGAAGTCCATACACTAAAAAAAATTATTTGAGTTTCTTAATGTAGCAAAATTCATCAGCCACCCTGTATATAAAAGTGCTAGGAAAATAAAAGCACAGAGAAGAGGTAAAATAAAGTTGAAAAAATAAGAGGAGGAGAGGTAACAGCAACAGAAGGCAGCAAGCTAGGAGCTTCGAGTAGTTTTGCAAGTCAAGAACTTGACGTGGTTTTTTCTAACAAACTTTCCATTGACATATAGTTTGGATATATAGTCTTTGAAAATTGTTGTATACTTATCTGCGCTGCCTCTATAAACAAGAATGCTAGCCTAGCGATATGCATACATACACATATACCTACATATGCAAATGAAGTGGTAGTGCAAAAGTTGAACTGAAATGTAGCAGCAATTTAGTAAATTAGGACGCAATTTTGAGGCACAACATAAATATGTCTGAAGAAAAGTTATACTCGAGCATTCCTGGTGACTGGTATTGACATACTACACCTGTTAGAAAGTTCAATGTATGCTAGTCTTACACTGCCGTAAAGTACCTTTATCCTATTGGATTTTCATGCGATTCTCCGGTAAGCACACACATTTAAATAAAGTATTGAGTAAATAAAATTCGTTATGAAAATTCTCAGTTCTATTTTCGCTTTTGCTTATACCACTCACGTTATACTTTGGCTCTCTCTGCATTGCATTAGTACATATTGGAATTGAAACAAGAGGATTGCAGTATAATAAAAACTGACATCCTAAAAGTATGTCTCACTATAAAAGCATACCTGAGTTATGGCAAAAGTTGTTACTACTTTGTTGCTTTATTTTATGTAATTTGTAGTTGAGCCGACATTTTTGCTGAAATTGAGGGTGTGCAACCGAAATATCTTTGGATTTACTCGGATGGTAATAATATTTGTTTGACGGCTTGAAATTGATGTTATGTCACAAGTGGTGGTCGAAAGTGAAATGCAAAATATGTACGTACTGCTTTGGTAATTCCTATTTCCGAGATTTCTTTATATCTTTTAAAAATTTATATTTTGTATGATGAACTTGGTCAACAATTGCTCTTTTAACTCTAGTAACTTTAAAGCAGTTTTGTCCAACGTGACTGTGTGCACGTTGTGCTTATGTTGGTTATTAGCGTACATTCGGAAAGCAGACAACACGAATACGGAACAGTGCGTACAAATAAGTAAACGTGCTTGTTAAAAATAACGGTCAACTAAATTATCTATATTTATTATAATTGTATAATATATTATTCTTTATTATATTGCTTAATTCTAATGGGATCAGAAATGTGATTGTTTGATAGTAGATTTCTATATTTGCTTTGAATATGCTTTAAAGTGAAAAATGCCACTTCGCAACTATATGTTGATCCGAATATGGAAAATATTTTGAAAATTTCATCTTGTCTAGTGAATACTTTTTTTCATCAATAATTTTCCAAAAATCAATAAAGGAGCCAATAAGTAAAAATCTGATCGCATTTCTCTGATTTCTTTTTGAAGTAGCGGATGAAAGGTAGCAACATCACACGTCAATGGATTATCATATAGGTTTATAATTATTTGTATTTGAGCTAGATCTTTAAATTTTTGTTGTAATTTTCTAAAATGCGGGATATAATTTGGCTATAGTATTCTAATTTATTTGTGATTGAGAATTCCACTGCAAGTGATGATATTTTTGGCATACTTATTAAATTGTTATTGTTGATTTGATGGGTTAAATTCTTTAATATTTCTTGAAATGTTGTTATTGTTTTATGTAAATTGAAAATTAGTTTATTGTTGCCCTGCAATGTCAGATTTAATTGATTAAGTATTTTTGTGATGTCGCACAGAAAACCTAGATCCGTTATAAATTCTTCATTATTCAATGATGAAATCAACGATTTTCTTAACTTTGAATTATCATCTTCTAGAAATATTTTGACCTCTGTTCTTAGTTCTAAAAGCCTTTGCAAACATTTGCCTCTACTTAGCCAACGAACTTCGGTGTGTAAAAGTAAATCGTTATGTTCAGCGTCGATTTCTTCTAAGAAAGTTCTAAATTTTCGATGGCTAAGCGCATTATGACCCTCCTTGATTTTATTTATGATTTTAATTGCTGTTTCCATTGCTTGTACACAACCCAGTTCTTTGGAAAAAAGCACTTGTTGATGAATGCAACAATGAAATGCGGGAACCTTAATGTTATTCATACATAACTCCCCAACCAACCACCATGACCTTCGCACCATCTGTACATATTGCGCTCAATTGATTGGTGTTCGCTATAGAGAAAACATGCTCTTGTAAAGTATCAAATATGCATTTCTTTACCTTCATCAAAGCATTGCAAAACATTGTCGCATAAGTTTCTGAAAAACTCGCCATCGGTGAAAAACTCGCCATTGCTAATGCAAGTGCAACAACAAAGGTGCCTTTTCACGTGGGCTTACTTTTTTGTTTGCCATAGGCTGAGAATTTAATTTTAAATAAAAATTTCTTTTGTAATTATCAAGAAGACTTTTTCAGGCGTCTCCCTCGATATTTACAAGGTTTTTGTGACAACGTTCATAATGTCTTTTTATATCATATTTGCTACAACGCTTTATTTTTTATAACAAATGAAGCATTCTGCATGATTTTCATTATTCTCAATAAAAAAATAACATATTTCCCTAAATTTGTTGGAACATTTTTAGTGCGCTCTGTTTTTAAAGCGTAAAACGTAAATGGTGTTAGTTGCTTGAAATTCCAGCGTCAACTGATCGCAAAATTCTGCTCTGCTTGCCTACGAAGTTGAATACAGTGGCACAATCGTGTTTTCACAGACACTTGTCGCGACATGTTGGTGTGAGGTGTCTGGCTTGCTGTACAACTGTCCGTGCCCTATTGTGCGCATAGGCCGTGAACAACGCTGGTTTAAAGTCTTCATCATTTGTAACGATCACCCCTGGCTTTGCCATCTTTATTCCCGAGAGTCGGTTTACCGGTACCGGCTTGTTAGTGAGCCATTAACTGTCAACTTGGCAGCATTAAATGCAAATATTTCGGATGCTTTATATCGATACAGTAAAAGTTAAATTTTCTGATTAAACTAAAGAGCCTGTAGAAGAAATTTCTAGTGAGTAAGTCCAATGATAATTTTCATTTCAGATTATGTATAACTCTTCCAAAAAGAATAGTTGTAAGGTAAATCTGAGTAATACCTGTAGATCACAAAGGAGTGTTCTATGTACAAACTGGAGGATTACACTTTATCGACCTTTAAGCAGTAAATAAAATAAATTGTCGATAACGCCTTTAAAAAATTTGTTCAGTTGTATTTGAAGCATCTATTAACACTTTCTGTTATCTGGTATCTTTGTGGCCATACTTCCAGAATCATACTGATATTTCCTTCTGATTTGCCGGTTATAAAATCTGGTAACAAGAAATAACTTCGTTGGTAATTATACGGAAACCTTCTAGTTGAACTAGTCTCCATAATTTCACTCTGAAGTCCGATCTCCAGTCATTCGAGAGAACTGCTCACTATTAATCTGCTCTAAAGCGTGGAAAAATGCATTAGTTGCCAAGAAAGGGAATGGCGTCTGTATATTGCGATGCGCATGGAATAATCCTTATTGAGTAATTTGGAAAGGGAAGGACCATGAACAGGGATTATTTCATAGCGATATTGGATTGTGTGAAGGGCAAAATCGTCGAAAAACGGCCGTATTTAAAAAAAAGGAAAATGCTGTTTTATCAAGACAATACATCTTTTCACATGTCAATGAAAACGATGACAAAAATTTATAAATTACGCTTCGAATTGCTTCAGAATCCACTATATATCTGGTCCCCAGTCGCTATTTTATGTGCTCAGGTCTCAATGGAATACTCGCTGGGAAGAAACTTTCGTCGAATGAATAGGCGTTCGACGAAACTGAGGCCTCATTTGAAGCAATGGACAAATCGACCTACAAAAATGTCAAAAATGTCGTTGTATCATAAATTGTATGCTCAATGAAATCCGAGTTAATGAGCAAGGGATCTGTTCAGTTTTTCCAAATTGCTTAGTTCTCTTGAATGCTGTCCGTGCGATAAATTCCCCTTTCGGTTAAAGAACAACAAAATCTAGCAATGTCGGTAAGATGTTTCGACTTACACCAACGTGCACTGATGTATTCACATCTGGTGCTGTTTATTGATCAAACATACAATGTATTTTGAAGTTGTAGATCAGATCAGCCGTTAACGATTCCATGCTTATGTTTGGGGAAGTTTTTATCGGAACAGTTTTTTTTTTTAAGATATCTTTCCTTTGGAGGAGTGAAGTACTCAAAATTACTATATATTTTTTTATTCACACACTTTAATTGAAAGATAAAATATATATATATATATATATTTTTTTTTAATTGATATCAATTTCTTTTTTATTTCGCAGAAATGTTTATTTCTTTGGTTGAAATTTCTTCTTATGTAAAATCTGATCTACTATTCTGTTAATTTCTTCACCATTTAATTCCTTTACTAATTTATACTCTCTTATCTTTATAAAAACCAAATTCTCTGCCAACAAGGCAAGTGTTGGGTAATCAAATTATTTAAAGAAGCATTAAATATCCCTACCTACAATTCTACGTACCGCAAAATCTAGTTATATTGTGCTCTCTTTCAACGTTCCATTTCCATTTCATCTCATTTGCTGACATCTAATGTACACTTTTAATCAACCACAAACGTACAAATATGTCCGCAACGACGCAAGCTCGGCCATGGCTAATATGATACGAAACTTTAGCATTGGCTCTCTTTTTCTCTCAAACGCGTTCCCTGATTATTTGACAGCGATGAAGATCAGGGAATTTCTGACAATTGATTTCAGAAAAGGCGGGATGCCAGAAGTAAACCGCTATAATTACCTCGCAAAATTCGCGTGAAGTGAAATTTCATTGAACTGTGCGAACATATTTTGGCAAAATAAATGTTTATGTAAATTAATTAATGATTTTGCATTTTAGCATTTATATATGTATGCATTTATAAAGTGTTTAATTAAATAAAGTGTTTCGTATAATTTATTAAACACCCAATCTAATATTTTTCAGCAGTGGCATCAATGACAAATGTTATACAAAATGCGAGTTTTGACAGCTCTCTCTTGAATCAAAGAGTTTCGTATTATATTTCCTTTTCGTTTGCCAATTAATTTTTTATAAAATCAATAAATTCTGATACGAAATCTTTATAAAGGGGTTAAGCCAGGATAGAATAAAACTAAACGTCGTATGGAATTGGTGCAAAGTTTTTTATCTTTGGCATAAATTATCTTCTATTTAAACTAAGAAAAGTCAAGCTTGAACATATGTAAAAAAAAACTTAATAAACTTTTCGAAAACCGTCTTTTTCAATTTTGTTAAGAAATTTTTAAAATTTTACATTTGTTTTGGAATTTTCCGAGTTTAACTAGAAGATAAATTATTAAAAAATATTAATCTCTTTGAATTTTTTGTTTCCGATAGAAACTGCGACCTCAAAGATTTCGTATCCAAAAAATTTGTGAAAACTGTTCAAATATATAACTATAAAATCTAGAAATAACGCTTGAATAAATTATTTCTTTCAATCCCAAAAAATCCTCAAAAAATCGATTTTTTGTAGGCTCTAAAGCTTGCTCCCTTACATGAGTAAACCGCAGTCGCACACCTACCGATCGAACGCACATGTGTGTCGTGTATGGCCACTTTTACATATACATAAATTATTCATTCGACCACACTAGTCCTAATTTTAAACGATTTTCCTGCTTGTGTGCGTAGTAATTTCTCATCCCCTTGCAGCGCAAATGTCTTGGCTTGTATTTCATTTGTTTATTAACTTTTCGGCTTTTTTTAAATAAAGAAATAAATACATGAAAATTGACAAGAGACATGCATAAATTATTGCAGTAAGTAGACGAAGAAAATAACAGTGGTTAGGGTACCTAAATACTTAAAATATCGGTTGGACATACGAAATGCTGCACATAGAGCGCGACAGACTTAAAGCGACATCTCTCAAATATTAAAATACGCACGTTCTTATGGACACAGTTATTCAGACAGCTGCACGTCTATACGACAGCATAGCATTCTCGTAAATTCAAAAATAGTTCTAAATTTGCCAACGACAGTATAGAGGAGACGAGAGAGGAGACTAATATTTAAAATTATAATATTATGATATTACTAATATTTTAATTTATTACTAATATTTAAAATTATTCAAAGCTCTAACAAACCTGAAGTTATTTTACAAAGAGAAGCATAAAATAGCCCTGTTATATAATTTGTAATAACAATTGGTAATTTGAAACAAATAAATTCAACGATTTTCTTATTTTTTGCATAAAAATGTCAGTTTGAACAAAATATAATATTTAAATTTCATTAAGGTGAAAGGTATTATACTCGAGACAGACATGTAGTAACAACACCATAGTAAAGATATCATCGTATTATGTTTACTACGTTGGTGACACACATGGCAATGTAATAAATTCAAATACTACAGGCTCCGGCACTCGAAGTGACCGCCTTAGCTATGGCCTTGAGACGGTCAAAAAACGAATCGTAAGCTGCCCAAACGTGACTTGCCGGTATTTTAGCCAACTCACGGATAATGGCTTTATTCAGAATCTCGAGACTGGTGTATTTTTTACTTTGGACTTTGCTCTCCAAAATGGCCCAGAGAGAATAATCCATTGGATTCGCATTTGGTGAATTCGAGAGCAATTATGTGGTCATAATGAAGTTCGTATTATTTTTCAACCATTCCTCGTTCACTCAAGTTTCGTGGGATGGTGCTGAGTCTTGATGAAATGTTCATGGTTTGCGACAGAAATGTTTGTTTGCCCACGGCTTCAAAGTAGCCTCCAGAACACTTTCCGAAAATATGTCTTATTTAGAGCGCCCATCTACGGTGATGACTTAGATTCTCGTACTTAAGCCAAGTAAACCCTATCGTTTAAGAGTTTACGAATTGCTCAATTGGAAAATTTTTTCGTCCGAAAACACAATGTTCGAAATTTGACCGCTTTCCTCCGAGCGCAGCAACTGCTTCTCTCTCTCAAGTCTTACATGTTGCTGCTTCGGTGTGAGATCATGGGCCCTTTGGAACTTGTAAGGCTTGACCTTGACATCTTTTTCGGATGCTGTTGTCGGATATTTTCAGTTCTTTAGCCAATTGATTGGCACTTCGTCGTGGATTTCGCTCCAGTCGCTTCTTCACTTTCCGAACTATCTCACGTGACGTTGCAGACTTTTGATGACCACCTCTATGGCGTTTTGCGATGCTACCAGTATCATTGTAACGAGTGATGGTGCGATAAAGAAAAACTTGATTCACATAACGGTGTTTGAGGTCACGAACAATTGCTAGCTGTGAATTTCCAGCTAAATATAAAGCAAATATAAGTATAAAGCTATGGAATTCAAACGTAATAGTGTGATTACGTTTGAATTCCATCGCTGGTCACTTTTTCTGCTTCACTTTTTTTCACTTTTGGCAAACCGCTTTTGTACACTTGTGAACAATACTCCGAACTGATATTCAGCAAATTTATAAACAGCTGCTTCCAGTACGACAGCTGCGCGAACGGTCTGAAGTTGGTAAGACTTCGAGTGCCGGACCCTGTAGCTTTGTCTCATAGGCATTAAATATTTCAAAAAAATAGTAATAAATAAATACGTTGTTGTGTGTTATGGAGAAAATGAGTTCACTTATTTAAAATACTCTAAAGTTAATCGATTTTCATCGCAAAAAAGGGATTTAGTCAAAGTTTCTTTAAAATCCTCACATAAAATGAGATATTTCCTGCTTCTCCGAAAAAATGTGAACAATGTTTCGTTTTCCATTTCATTAATTAATTTTTTAAGTAATTTTAACAGATTGTTTCGAAAAGCTTTTGTGTAAAAGCTTTGAGCAAAGTTTGTTAGCTGTTTTTTAACTGTGTTTATACAAATCCCGCTATTGTTACCAGCAAAGTACTATATTGCTCATATACTCGTATAAATACTATATTGCTCATATGGTATTGTGCTAGTCTTTGGTGACCACATATGGTATTTGTACCATATATGGTGTTGTTACTACATGTCTGTCGGGTTTTAGGATGGCGACAACGAAATTTTGTACATGCAAAATGGACAGTTGTGCTGTTTTGTGTACATGCCAGACATAGTTATATCGCTGCCTTCTGACAAAAGTTCATGCAGCAGGATTCCCAACACCATTTGCAATTCACTGTCGTGCAGTCATGTCGTGTCGCTCTCTATGCGAAGAGAATGCGCTTAAAAGTAATAAAGCTCGTCTAGTGTTGTCTTGTTAAAATTATATCTAACAAGTTTTTGCTACGATTAATTCTTATTATTGAAAAGTTATCGATGGTACTATGTAAAAGAGAGTGATTCAAGGGATTCGAGTGATTTCAAACAGAAGGAAAAACATAGCATGAAATTTTAAAATATGTTAAAATGTAGTTTATAAATTTAAGCAAATTTTCAGAGCAACTAAGATACAACAATAATATTATATTATTATTTTCATTTGCTATTTTTTGGACTCACTAATCCATTAATCTCAGCGAAGAAATTTTGAAGTTTATTCGAACCATTCCTGTATCTTCCTACCCAACTCCGCTCTCAAAATCCCTATTCCATCAGCCATATCGTGTTTCTAGTCTTCTCTTTACTCGCTTTCATACTATTTGATTCTTTGACATTTTCTTCCTGCCATCTGCTTAATATCCTTATATTCTTGATTGATTTCTTTAGGGAGTTGCTGGCGTATGCCGATGACATTGATATCATCGACTTCATCACCCGCGCCTTTAGTTCTGCTTTCTCCGGACTGGATAAGGAAGCAAAACAAATGGGTCTGGCACTGAACGAGGGCAAGACGAAATATCTCCTGTGGCTCTCACGTCACTGCTAACAGTCACAACTTTGAAGTTGTAGATAGTTTCGTATATATGGGAACCAGCATCAACACCACCAACAATGTCAGCCTATAAATCCAACGCAGGATAACTCTAGGCAACAGGTGCTACTTCGGACTGAGTAGGCAATTGAAAAGCAAAGTCCTCTTTCAACAAGCAGAAACCAAACTCTATAAGTCACTCATAATTTCTGTCCTGCTATATGGTGGAGAGGGTTGGACGATGACAACAACTGATCAGTCGAGAGAAAAGTTCTGCCAAAGATTTATGGCCCTTTGCCCGTTGGCCACAGCGAAGATCGTGTTTGATGTAACGATGAGCTGTGTATGAGATACGACGACATTGACATAGTTTAGCGAATTAAAAGGCAGCGGCTCGCTGGCTGGGTCATGTTGTCCGAATGGACGAAAACACTCTAGCTCTGAATTCGAAGCATTATCCGCCGGGGGCAGCAGAGGAAGAGGAAGAAGGTGGAGAAGGACCTGGCTACACTTGGAATATCCAATTGGCGCCACGTAGCGACAGAAGAAACGACGGGCGCGCTGTTGTTAACTCGGCTATAATTGCGTAAGAAATTCTTCTACGCCTGTATAGAAGAAGAAGAGTTGGGATCAAACGTGACCTTCATTCGAAAAACGATGAAATGGACTTACTGATTGAGATAAAAATCAGGCGGGCAAGAGAGCTGAATCCTTCCAAAGCGTCTTAGGGTGAGCGGTGGTGAAATGGTACTGATACAGCCAAAACCCATAGCGTCACAATAGTGTATATGTATTTAGAGGAAATTTCTACACCTGAAGAAATCTGCGAGGCACTAAAAAAAGGGTGTGGATCCAAAACCTGGAGAAATCAAGCATCCAAAGTATGAGAAAAACCCATAGTAGCACACAGATAGTTATTGTATGCCTACGTGCTACTAAAGCTGCACTAAAATTGGGCAAAGTTAAGATAGTGTGGTCGATCTGTCGCCTTCGAGAATACTCGCCTATTCCCTGATGCTCTAAGTGTTTCTACCTGGGTCACATGGCGCGTAACTGCTGCAGTTTGAGAGACAGTTCTTCTGTTGTGGAACCGCGGGACTTTTAGCATAGGTATGCACCAACGTTCCGAGTTGCATGCTCTGCAAAGGAGAGCACTCTGTACTGAGCACGACTTGCCCAAAGTATCTCGAGATGATGAAGTCTCTAGGTAAAGGGGGGTAATTTTAATGCTTGCTCAACTGCATGGGGCAGCAGATGTAGAAACTATCAAGGGCGGCTAATTCAAGAATACCTGAGTCAAACGTACCTAACAGTATTGAATACCGGAACACAAGATACGTACCAAAAAGGGAATAAAGGATATATTATTGACATTATCTTTGCCAATGATTCACTTAGCAGGCACATTAAGTGGGCGGTGTCAAACATATACACAAACAGCAATTATATGGCAATTATAACGCAAATATTGTACTCCCGAGAGCCCGATCTTCTTGGCATGAAACACTTCTCGAAAGCGAAGCATCAAGCAACAGGCGTTCGACTCAGACTTGTTTGAGCTATTCTGGAGTGCATCAAAAGCATCAGGTGACGACGCCGCCCGCTTGGCATCGACAGTGCGAAAGGAACTGGTGGCAGCATGTGATGCAATAAAGCATAGAATATTACATCATAACAAGTGGCGGCCTGTATATTGGTGGAATGAGGAAATTTCCACGCTGAGAAAGCTTTGTCACTCAGCCAGACGGAGTCTACAGCCTAAACAGAGTGAAACGAACGAAAATCGCCTTAGAGAAGAATATAAAAGCCACAAGAAGCTCCTGAAGTCGGCAATTAGCCGTAGCAAAATATCATGTTTTGAGAAGCTCTGTGAGGAAGCAAACATTGATCCTTGGGGAAMTGCTTACAAAATCTGTATGTCGAGACTTACAATTAAGAAAAGTCGTCGAAATATTGCTCCCGAGACACGACCGGATTTGATATGGCAAGCGACGAAACGAAGCTGCAGTTTCACCCTCGTTAGTCACGGAAGAAGAGCTATTGGCAATAGCAAAAAACTCAAAAACACCAAAACGCCTGGATTGGATGGCATACCAAACAGAGTCCTGAAGGAAGATATAATCTGAAAACCTCAACTATTCGTTAAAATATACAACGCGTGCATAAGAGAAGAGGTGTTCCCCGACGCGTGGAAAGTACAGCGGTTGGTTCTGTTCTCAAAACGGTATCAGAAGAACTTTCATCGGACCGTACACTGTGTATGCTCGACACAATAGGTAAACGAAAATATAATAAGAAACCGATCATTAGAGAGACAATAAGGCTTTATAAAAAATATATCCACTATTGATAAAAAAAGATAAAAAGGTGGCACAAAAAAGTACTGCGAGAATGCGTACAACACGGCAAAATGGGTACACATAATCAAAGCCCTGGATGCAATACGCGCCTCTGAATACCTCATAAACTTTATATTGAGCTATTTTAAAAACTGAAGGTTGATTTTTGATACAGACAAAGGTACCAAGGGCTACTCTATCTCAAGTGGAGTACCCCAAGGGTCAGTGTTAGGCCCACTATTATGGAACCTCATGTATGACGGAGTGTTAAAAAGACAGCAACCTACAGACGTGAGACTAATAGCGTATGCGGACGATCTCATGGTGGTAGCAGTGGCAAAACAATTAGCCGACCTAAGAATAAAATGCAATAAGTGCTTAAATGGTCTACGCCATTGGTTCTTCTGTGAGTCTGAAACTGGCGCAGCAAAAAACTGAAGTTTTGCTCATAAGCACCAGGAAGGCGGAAGAAGCTCACCATAGGGTAGTGCGAGACTACTTCGCAGCCGCAGCTGAAGTGCCTGGGAGTAATATTAGATTCTAAATTAAAATTTAAAGAACACCTGGAGTATTCCTTCATGACCAATACAGGCCGTGTGCGTTCCAGCCGTCGTCCGTCAGTCAGCACAATAGAGGAGGCTTAAATGTCCTGACCCTCCCATGAAGTAATACAAGCAATCTGACAGCGTGGAAATTCTATCTCACAGCAAATGGAAAAAGAAAGTGGAATCAAACATATAAGTGTGCATATGTATGCAAGTGTGCTTGTATTTGAGTGAAAGAGAGAGTGAGTTGCCATTCTATTTCGTGTGTGGAGTTCTGGTCAATATTGATTAATGTAATGTACTTGTTTTATATTATATTTGTACACATATATGTACGTGTGTGCTTTTTATAACATACATATATATGTACTGTGTAATAATGTGCCGCTCCTGATCAATATGCAGAGGTGCCTTTTACTTGACATGACAAGGTTGAAGCCAATACTTTTGATTTGTTTTCCATATTTTAGCCTTTAATTCCAGGGTTGCATTTGCGAAGCGTTCGGTTCGGTCAAATGGAGAAGTCTACTTATTTTGAGTGCATGCTTGTAAGCCCTATGCACACAATGGTCTTGAGCTGTTACCTGATTTTTGTAGTCACCCCGACCCAATCTTCTCGCTTACACACGCAAGTACACTGTTGCTTCTTCGTGCTTACCTTTACCGGCAGTGGGTTTGTTAGCACTTTGATCCCCGCGTGCCCCACCGGTGGACATTTCTGTTTTGACGATTTTGGACAATGTGACCACCCATTGGTAGATTTTCATTATGGGATAACGAGACCACCCGTGGTCATACGTCGTGTTTCATTTACCGATGTTGTAATCACCGGTGGAAAGGTTCTGCATACATTTTCCATTGAAATAAAATTTGTTCGGCCCCAGGATGTAAGCCTTTTTGACTTGGACTTTGTAATTTGGTCTGCCAAACCCCAAAAAATAGTGAATCAAATTTAGGTAAGAAAAATTCATTTCAGGATTTAAAAAGTAAGAAATATATTATATATTTTAGATAAATATTTTTT